>NC_091099.1:14032155-14332672 GCF_024713975.1 Paralichthys olivaceus | reverse complement strand
TGTGTGTACACCAATGGAGAGATGCCCGTCCCTTCATAACTCTCCACTACTTCGTGAGATTGATTGTTCACTGATGAAAACTATAGAACCACAGACAGTCAACAGGATATTTCGATGGTTAGTTCTGCACAACTGTGATGGAAAGAATGACCAAGCACCCAAAACCTGCAACCCAACATCCTATAAATTATAAAAGACGTTTGTTGAATGAAAGTTTAATGAGCAATGCAGCCGCTTCAATGGGTCCATGCTTCAAAAGGTCCCATGTTTTGCTCTTTTGTGGTGTTTTATTTTTATAAGTTGTGATACCCATGAAAAGATGTATCTGTGACTAACAATACTAAAACATGTTTATTAATGCTCAACGTTAGATACTGAAATAGATAGGGTCTTCTGTATGTACTCTGAGTTAATTTTGTCTGTATTTGTCAACCTTTTCTAAAAGGTTACCGATCCAGAGAAAGCAGATGAAACAGAGCAGTACCAGCAGAAATGTTTATATAGAGTCTATGGCCCATAGACCCATAGACTCTATATAAAGATGGAAAACATCCCTGCTCCCCTTATGTGAAGCCTAATGGCTCATTTGAAAGTTGTGTTAATTTCCTTAGCACTTAGCACTTAGTCCTACTTTAACATCAGAGATATGAAAATGTTACTGTTTACAACATGTCATAGACAGATATAACATTAAGTGTAATTCCAATGCAAACACTTACTAGTTTCCAACATTGTGGTTTAAATCCATTCGTTCCACAGACAAACGTGCTGTCCTGAAACTTCTCAATAACTGTAATGACATTTTCACAGGAGCCCTGTGACACAAAGGCTGTTATTGTCAAGTTGTAATACAGAACTGATTCTTTATTTCATTTAAAAATCCATAATTTGTTCTGATAACACAAATCATCACCCTCTAGTTACCAACCTCTTGGCACAGCCCTGATGTTTTCAGAGGGAATTTCTGCAGCAGGAAATGAATAAGAGGACAAATTAAGTTGTATTATCTTTGAATGAGACATCACAAATTAAAATGAACATTTTACACAGGCCATTTCCCTTCCTAGCCATCAAAGAATGTTGCACTCTGGCCAAAACAAATGATGATTGAATCAACTTTGAAATTATGAGGAGCAAAAATTACATAAGGGAGAGAAAAGGGCTATTAATGTATTTTTAAAGATAAGCAGTCCTAACATCCATTTAAATACATGTACAAATACATAAATAGCCTTTTTCATTACCAAAATGTATTTATTTTTCATTTATTTATATATGAAATTATTTATTCCTACATTCATTTATTTATTAATTTCTACTTGTGTAATTTTTGTCCTTAATAGCTGGAGGTTAGATAAAAAAGAAAATCTGCCATCCATCTTTCTCAGGTTTACAATCTTAGGACCAATTTTACTCAAGATAATTGATAGTGGCACACCTCAACTGCCACAGATGACTATCCATCAGTGAAATAAAGATGTGTGTGTGCGTGTCTTACGGTCAGAGCCATCATAATGGATAGTCAATAACACAAAAGTGGCCATATATTACAGAAACTCCATGTCAATAATTTCCTGTGTTTACCACAAGCACTCAATCAGCAGCATGAAGCCAAACAATGTCTGCGTTTGAAAGCGAGTGTCTGTCAGTGGCTGCAGATGGAACAAGTGGGATGCAGCCATCTGCTACAGTAACATCTGATAATGAGCAGCTGCATACTAAACAGCTAGTGGGTGTGATTGATGTATAAAAGGCCAAAAACGAAATTAAAGAGTTCAGAAACAGTGGTTTTTAACTCTGGAACATGCACCTCACCTCTTTGACGTTGTTGTCATTCATGTTTAGTTTTAACACAAAGTCAGTGCCCCCCACATACATGTCCTCAGAGTCCTCATCGTAAAATAGGACACTGTGTTTCTGGTGGTCTTGGTATTCATATCCACCTCCGACTGTACCTGAGGGGGAACACATGAAGGGTCACATTAAACCTCAGTCGCCGAGGCTGTTAGTGCAGATCAGACTGATCGGTGTCAATGACAACTGTCACATCCAAACATTATACTCAGTGTCATCTCATCCCTCAGGAATAGATGGGTCATCCTTAAACTGATTAGCTTGGCGGGCTTGGAGAAGATTTGAGGATTGACCCCTGTAGCCACTGGTGTAGTCCAGGGTATACAGGGGTATACGGCGTATACCCACTTCTAAATCCCCCCTGATGCATACCATCCAGTAGTATCTGCGAGCCAAATTACCCATTTTTTTCTGCCTCTAATGTGCTTTTTAACTGGCTTCTATATTTTACACTCATGCAGGCTGCCTGTGTGACCAGCAATACCTACAAACTGCTCCCGATCAAGTCATGTTCATTTTATAATAGTGGCACACTCTGGCCCACGCTATCTGTTGCAAATCAGCTGTTCAAAGAGACAATTTACAAAAGAAAATACTGACTTGCCAAGTGAGAGAAAAGGTGTCAATAGTTCACTCAAAATGCATAGTTGTCTCTCACTAGTCTGTGTTGGTATTGGTTTCGTAATTTCATAATCCTTCCTCCCTGAGATCAAGCAGCAGAAATTATTTGACAATGAGCAAATACTGCTGATGTTTTTTGGGTAAACTAAATAGAGTAGTCCAACATCTAACATCTTACATGTCACTGTTTCTAAAACAGGGCATTTTTTCTGGGCTGCGTTAAAAGAGGGCAAACATTGAGAGTTTACCCACTTGTCCAGGGACCACTACACCACTGCCTGTAGCTGATTATTCTTAACAGCTTCTATTCAACTCAATTATGTTTCCATCTACAAATATAACATGCCAGGCTGAATGTATCTGTGAGAGGTCAGTGAACGTACCTCTGCTCAGAAGTCTGGGATTATTTTCTGATCCAAGCGTCTGTGCGTGGACGAGCAGAAGATCCCTCGCGAGCCAAAGGTATATAAAAACCAACCGACTCATTTTGCGTTTGCGATCACGAACCGCTGTTATTTCTCCAAACCTTCGAATGAACCGCGATCCAAGTGTCGTGATGTCTGTGAGCAGAGCAGCGTGAGTTCAGCAGTTCTCCTCCTGCGTACCGCAGCTCTGCGGATCTACTCCAGAGATGAATGCGCTTCAATTGTCCAGAAAAAATAAATCGTCCAATAAAAGTGGTTCAGATTCGATTCAGAACAGTCCGCAGAAGTGGAGAAACCCAATAACAGTGAGGATCAGCTGTTACACTGTGGGATCCACCTGCCGACTGGAGGAGGGCGCGGTCTGTTCCCTACTATAACCTACTCTTACTTGAGATGAGATGCAGTTTCTTCAGGTAAATGGCACATCTCAAGTTTGTGTGTGTGGCCACAATGGGTAATAAAAAAAAGCCCTTAGTGACATCAATGAGATGGCAATAAACTATAAGAAACTGCATTATATATATATATATCCAAAACAATAATTAGAAGTAGCATCATGACTGACTGGGAAAAACAATGGGATGACGGAGAAAAGTGATACTATCTGTATCAGGAGAAAACACAAGAGAACAGACAGTTATATCAAGGCTAAAGCCTAGTTTATGCTTCTGCGTCACGTCGACGCCGTACCTACGCCGTAGGTCGTTGAGCATTCGAAGTTCTGCGTCGATGGAACGCGTTGCTCTGCAATTCACCGCCATGCCGTGATATATATATATATATATCACACTCCAGTATAATAGGTGGCGGTATTGCACATTCAACGTTAAACGTCCCCCACCAGTAAACAACGAAAAAGAAGGGAGGAGACGCCCCGCCCCCCTCGCGCTTACTTGCGGCTGCTCAGCTGACTGGTCGTCATGGTAAACACGTCCAATAATCTTTTTACTTCACACTAGTTTGCGTGTTTGTGAATAAAAGTATGTATTGGACAGTACGGACTTTCTGATCGCAAGATGCACAAGTGTCTTACTTAACTAATTGGCTCGATGCTGTCAGTGTTTAGTCAGGGAGAGCTAGCGGGCTAAGCTAGCAGGCTAAGCGACTAGCACCCTGTAATGTAAATACTCACGCTGCCTGGTTTTACCTGATGATTTTGTCTCAGCTGATCACGTTGTTATGTCTCGTGTGTTGTAGCGGTTCCGCTTCTGTGGAGATCTGGACTGTCCAGACTGGGTGCTGGCCGAAATTAGCACGTTAGCGAAAATCGTGAGTAGTCACAGATTCTGCACGTAATCAATAAAACAATATTCAAATCCACGTTTTTTTTTTCTTTGAATAATACGTGTGTTCCTCTGCCTTGTGATTTGTTGACAGTCTAGCGTCAAGATGAAACTCCTGTGTGCTCAAGTGCTGAAGGATTTACTTGGGGAGGGAATTGATGTAAGAGTTAAATATGTACTATTCATTATAATATACTTTCACATTTCACCCACACTGATTCTGTCTCCCTCTGTTGTTTTAGTTTGACAAGGTTGCAAAGCTCACTGCAGATGCAAAGTTTGGTATGTGTCTCTTCTACTGCTTCTCTGTGGTGTTTATATCTTTACTACATTACATCTTTACAGTGCTATTAGTACTACGATCCAAATACAAGTCTCACATTCAAAATCTCACTCCAGCTAAATACTGAACTAAAAACACATGTGAATTTGAAGGTTAAAGTGTTTCAGTATTAAATGTTAAAGTACACATTATCCAGCTGTGAGTATTATGTTCATATGATCATATGTTTTGTATGCAAAGTTAAAATCAACATTTAAAATAGAAGTTAAAGCACTAAAATGTATAATATAGTGAAAGAGAATTATAAAATCATGTACAAGTACCTCAAATTGTTCTTAAGCACAGTACACAGTTATTCATAGTTACATTATTTTACTACTGGGTCTGCCTTTAAATTATTTATCTACAAGTCTATAAAACTATTATACTTCCATTAAATATTTTCCTATCATTGCACTCATGACATTAAATTATCTTGCAGAGAGCGGAGACATCAAAGCCAGTGTGGCGGTGCTCAGCTTCATTTTCTCCAGTGCAGCAAAGCATGATGTTGACAGTGAATCACTGTCCAGTGAGCTGCAGCAGCTCGGCCTTCCCAAAGGTTAGTCCACTGAAGCGCTCCATGTTTAGTATGAATAAATCTTGATGATGTTGCATAATCTATGGTCACACAGGAACAAACCTCTTTCTGCCAACAGCAATGTACCAGGACTAATGACAGGCTGGTTGTTACAGCAGAACAAGGGTGGAAAAACATCACCTGACCTGTTTTTTTTTTTTAAACTACTTATCATATTTCAGAGAGATCCAACCCTGAGATATAACCTTTATCAAACTAGCTGTCAGACAACCAAGGGCTCCTGAATACATATATACATGCTAAATTTGTTCTTTATTACATAACTTCCCAGAATATTAGCAATAACAGGAAATGTTTCAATTTAAATAGAACTGTAGCTCGTCAGACACAAACAATTTCTCCATTTCCAGAAACATACAAGTCTTAAATCACAGCCTATTGTGTTATTGTCTGAAGTTATTTCCCTGTATAACAAACTATTGTGTATTTATATGGTACCACTGTATTCAGCGGGTACTTGAACAATGTCTCTGAAGGCTGTCCTTGATGGCCGGGTGGGTGGTGTGGTGCATTGTGACTTTGGTGCAGGAATAATACAAACAATGCACCATTGACTCTGCCAGCTTGTAATTGTGTTTTCTTTTCTCAGATATTGTGACTATATCGAAGTTATTTGATGTTGATGTATCATTATTGTTCAGCCTTGGTACTTTTATGTGATTATACTAAAATAAATTCTGACTATTCATTACACACACTCTGCCTTTAAGAACACACAACTGGACTCTGCAAATCATACGAAGATAAGCACTCTGCGCTGCAAGACAAACTACGAGAGACGAGCCTGAGATGTAAGTGTTTCTGTACATCTTGCCCTTTTCAGACAGGGAAGACAAAAGTTGCTGATGATGTGTGCAGACATTTGATCGAATCAGCCACTAAATCTGCTCTGTGCTGCATTGCAGTGGGGCGCCTTGAGGCGGTTTCTTGGCGGGTTGATTACACTCTGAGCTCCAGTGAGCTGAGGGAGGTGAATGAACCCGTGATTCATCTGAAACTCCAGGCACAGGGAGCGGAGTCAGGCTGCACAGACACAACCGTTGTCTCGGTTTCTGCTGACAAGTTCAGAGTGTTGCTTGCAGGTCAGCTCTTCATCTAGTTAAACAACAGTTTACTTATAGTTTTTAATTCTCAAAAGAATTATATACGTCAGGATTATTTATGATGTGGTAAATCTTTTCTCATGTTTCTTTCAACAGAGCTCAAACAAGCCCAGGCTATGATGAATGAACTACAATGAAGTCTAACCTCAATATCTGAAGAGCTGGACATAATTGGTGCTGATAGAATGCCAGAAGTGCCACACGTAGATCTTGTACAGCATATTTGTTTTTGTATGAATATAGTTATATATAAGGTTAAAGCTAAGGTTGGTAATGCAGGAAAAGCTAGCAAGACTTCACTTTGAAAAAATGCAACCGATACATCCCACTCTATCCCATCAGCCCTATCATCAAAGCTAGACCCCCAAAACAGATGAACACTGCCTGACAACTACTAGAAGTCGACTTGTGCGTGGCTCGCTTGCTAACTTCTGGGTTTATTCTCTGCTTCGGGGGTGCATGTCTCCCCGGGCTGAAGACTCTGGTCATGTGCAGCGAGAGCACGGGCAGGGTGCTTGCAGATAGGCAGGTCAGTTAAGCCATCTTCAGACTTGAACTCTGGAGAATGTCTGGAGAACTGGCCGAGTTTGCCGAACAGTGAAGCAGGAGATTCTCTGCACAGACACGTTCACAACAACATAGTAATCTGCGGAGCATTCAGACGAGGGATGTGGCAGCAGTATTGATTCTGCTATGGAGATCATGTGTTTTTGTTTACATTGACACTAACGTTGGCACATCAACATCATCGTTGGTGTCTTCCAGGTGTATGGCACAACTTTGTTTTTAGTTTCATTTTTGTGTTGCTCGTCGCTGTAAATCCTGTAGACCTCCTACTGTATTCACTCAGGCTCATTTGGACATCACCCAGTTTTTTCTGCTAGGGGGCTGGCCGGAGAAGTCTGGAGCCTCACTTGGACATTTGCGTTCTTACTTACAGCGCTTCTGGAGAAAATGAGGATATTCTCCAGAGTTCAGTGCATGTCTGACAGTATGGCTATCGGTACTGGCTAAGGCTATATTTTATGGCTATAGGGATGTGAAGAGGATTAAGATAAAAAGTGTTTCAGAAACAAAATACCAACCCTACCTTTTAAGTCAGAGGCCCATTCCTCATTTAGACGGATTGATATTTTGATGTATTTTATTACCACGTGAATAACTGCTGAGAATGTTTCTGAACAAAACGGACCATTTATAAAATATTGCTAAATAATTGTTATTTGAATCATGTTGATGATTTGTATGTTACCTTGATTTGATCAGAAATAAAATGTAAAACATGGAAATATTTGTATTCTTGCTCCAGCCTACATTGCATCGAACTACAAAAAAAACCGTTTTCATGAGTTGCTGCAGATCACGACACAAACTTCCATTTGAATCACTTCAACTGAGTTAAGGAACAAGAGCACTAGAAGCCCGGAGATCTCGCGATATTTGCAGTGGACGAAAAGATCTCTGGCGGTGAAGTTACACAACGTGTTTGGTAACGAGCATGAAGCGAAACGTGTTGTTGAGTAACATCCCTGCACATGTCCCGGTGCACGGTGCAGGGACAGGGTCGTTTCTGCAGGATAGGCTCATCACACGTCCTGCTTCACACATCTGGAATCATCGGCGGGGTCTATTTCCTGGTCTGGGTATGTTGTTTGAACCTACGACCTTTCAACTCAGGGAACAGCCTGCTTTTAAATGTTTGTTATGTTGACCGGTTCTCTTTCATTGTAACACGAGCAATGATGTGTATTTGCTGACTAAGTCAAAATGATCGACCACGTGCACACATGGTGTTTGTGTTGGTCAGCTGATGCACTGAACGCGTCGTGCAGTCCAGCAATGAAAGAGTTTTCTGTCTCAGCCTGGATGCGTTTTCACTTTTGATTTTATTCATCATTGAGATTGTTTGTCTGTTGTTTTAAAGCCACTTCCACACATCAAGGAAAATAATTCTGCAGGGAAACATTGAAGTTTGCTCCTATATTACGCTGTTGGTATACAAGAAGAAGAACTAGAATGGCTCTCAGTAGAGTCACACCTCCCCCCAAGGCTCAACAGTCTCTTTATCAAACCACATCATGTAGATTCTTCTGTAGATCTGCACCAAATCACACACACTTATAAATATCAGTCCCCTAAACATGTCTGGTTTTTAATTAAGATTCCTTACTTACTCCCACAGTAATCAAAGAGAATGTTGACAAATCTCAGAATTCTAAAGAATGCGTAAACAAATTAAAAGGATCCGCCCCCTGAAGTCCCACAGCCTAATTGCATAAGTTCTCCCTTGGGTCATGCCCGTCATGCCACACCCCTCCACCGGTTGAGTAGTGTTTGTGTAAACCTGCTAAATAAACAAACAAAAACAAGCTCTCAGGCAGAGGTAAACAAATCCACCTAAATATCCATCATGTGAACATGTAAGATGTCCGTAGGTTGTTAAAAGATACGTCTCAGGATGTGATCGTTTGGGACTTATTTTTCACTCTGACACTTGCTCCACAGCTTCATCAGTTCCAACAAAATGCCTGAGGGACCGGAGCTCCACCTCGCTAGCCTCTACGTGAACAGAATGTGTGATGGGCTGGTGTTTACTGGAGCAGTTAGAAAATCTGAAGTCAGCAAGAGCCCTGAGGTGCCCTTCACCTGTGAGGCCTACCGCATCACAGCTGCTTCCAGAGGGAAGGAAGTGAAGCTCACTCTGACGCCCATAAAGGGCGACAATCCCAAACAGAGAGCGAAGACAGGACACGCCGACCAGCCCATGGACATTGTCTTTCGCTTTGGGATGTCTGGCTATTTCCGTTTCACCACAGAGGATGAGATACCCAAACACTCTCACTTGCGTTTTTATTCCAAAGAGAAACCGTGCAGAGTGCTGAGCTTTGTGGACACACGCAGGTTCGGCAGCTGGCAGCCCCATGGGACCTGGCAGCCTGACAGAGGGCCATGCATCATGTTTGAGTACAAAAGCTTCAGGTTGGTCTTCCTGAGTGTCACATGTCCTCAGTTCAGTCAAAATATCACTGTGTCACTGACAAGTTAATCTCTCTGCAGGGAGAATGTTGTGTCACATCTTTCTGACCGGGCCTTCGATAGGCCCATCTGTGAAGTCCTGCTCAATCAGAAGTTCTTCAACGGCATCGGGAACTATCTGAGGGCCGAAATCCTTTTCAGGTAGTAAACATGTAAAACCTCCAGAACCACACACACGTCATTTTATTCAGTTCTGTATTATTGATGCACAGATACAACTACTGAATAACAAAACAGAAAGCATAGTTTAAAAAAATTCCAGCCAAATGAAAGAGATTGAAGTAGTAGAATAATAGGGGTAAAGAGATATACGGGATACATCTGTATTAAAAAAAAAAAAAGCTGGAATTTTATTTTCAATCCCGGATGCATCAGGGAGAGCAGGCTGACGAGCTGCTCAGAAAGATAACAGTTGTGTTTCCATTACCAAAATGGAGCTGTCCATGGGAAAAAAGTAACAGTGGCCACAACATTAGTTTTCACATGGAGCTTCTCTATCGGAAAAATATATCTCAACCTTGGCTTGCTTCGCAAAAACATTGTTGTACTGTTCATCTGTCTCCAAAAGTTTCCTCTCACAGAGATACGAACCTTCATCTAGTGGTAATCTGTCTGATTCCCTGACTCAAGCTTAGGTCCCATGCATACTGCAGCATGAAGGAGTATTTGCTGAATCAGATTTAAGGCTAGGTACCTTCAGCCTAGGTTGGCCAGCCAGAGTAAAACAAACTTAACAAAATAGACCGAAACCATAAACATTTCCATAACAATTTAGTCTAAGTAAACTATTCTCGATTGAGATGAAACCTCAAAACATTCTGTTTACAATTACATTAGACTCAACAGCAGCAGATCTTTGATTTTGAGAAGCTGGAACCTGTGATTCTGTGACATTTTTGTTATTAAAGACTCATAATTTATCATGCATCAAAATATCTGTCACACAGTATTTGTACTGACAAATGGTTAAAGTTAATACTTTTTTTTGGTATCGCAGAACCAATGAGTTCCACACAGTGATCGGTACAGAAAAAAGAGCACTGGTTGGTATCAGTATTTCGAGAGAGAAAAGTTGGCTCAGTGCAATTCTAATCAGTATTATAGTTTATGCTTGTCTAAAGGGAGACAAGAATAATATCCATGGGACTAGTTTGCAGCTGGAATTGCACTTATGAGAGCACACACCTCCACCAAGGTCAAACAGTCCCCATATGAAACCACATTTAAATTCACCTAATTATTCTCTGAGATTAGAATTGAACTTAATGAAATATTGTAAAACATAACCTATCATGCATTGTTAAAGGACGTGGAAACCCTTTGGATCTGCTCCAAATTTGAAGGGGTTCTTCCCTGAGCCATACTACATCCTTCCACTAACACACACACAGAGAAACAATATTAACAGGATCTTAAAAAATCGAAAGGTAAACTAAAAGACCATTGTCATAAGAAAAGTATTTGGATTGGTTTTGCTTTACTGCTTGTTTATGAGCTGGGTAAACACATGGTCTCTGTTCCTGTCAGGTGCTATTTGTTTTGTTTTTGTTGAAAATGACCTCGACATGACACCGGCTCTAACATCTTTCAAGGTCTGTTTCTCTCAGATACATGAATGGTTTCTTTCACTTCTGTTTCTTGCCCCCTGCAGGACTGCATTATGATTCAGACACTGAACACAAAGGAGCCTTGTTGTTTCACAATGAAATGAGTCTTAAGTTGAGTCTCTCTCTTTCATAGGTTGAACATTCCGCCCTTTGTATCCGCCAGGACTGTACTGGAAGGCCTCGAGTCAGAAGATTCATGCGAAAGTGACGAGTGTGTAAAAAATGAGAAGGTGAGGGAGCCAACCAAACAGAACCTCAAGTGTTATCATGTAACGTTTTTTTAAACACCGCCTTTTTTCTTCTAGAAGAGCTCAGCAAAAACAAAGGTGGTGAAGAAGGAGGAGGAGGCGGCGGCGGCAGACCTGCTCAGACTGTGTCATACAGTCCCTCTAGAAGTGGTGAACCAAGGTGGGTTGTTCTGTCTGCTCCACTGAATGTCCATCAATCAAATATTATTTCAAAAGCCCATATCCACAAATCACAATTTGCCTCTTGACAAGGTGTGACATCCTGTCCCCTTAAACCTTAGTAAGACTGAGGAAAACTACCAAAAATAACTGTAGAAACCTTGCATGTGAGGGATCTGATTCCTGTGACACCCACTCGGGTTTTTTGATTTAGGGGGAAAAGGCTATGATCCTGAGAAGGAGGACTACTCTGACTTTAAGGCATGGCTGCAGTGTTACTACGTTGATGGAATGAAATCTATCCGGGACCACAATGGAAGAACGATGTGGTTCAAAGTAAGTTTGAGTAGAATTTTATGCCCTAATTTCTGGAACTATATTTATTATTATCACTGATAATAATTTGTAATGTTCTATCTCCAGGGTGATCCAGGCCCCATGGCTCCTAAAGGTATGAAACACAGTGAAAACACAGAACTGAGCACTTGTCTCCGAGAACAGTCCAAGCATCTGACTCAACTGACCTCATCTTTTCTGCTTATCGTAGATTCAAAGTCACCCAAGGCAAAGAAGAGAACAAAGAAAGAAGACGACCATGATTACACACAAAAGAAAAAGGTATTAAGAGAGCTTTTTTCTTGGCATGTCTACAAATGCAACTCTTTACCACCAGTTTTTTTTTACCAGGTGGCCAGGGGTGGCTCTGAAAGCACAACAAAGAAAAAAGTGGGGAAACAGGAAACCAAAAGAGTGAAGAAAGAAAAGGATGCACATCCATGGGAAGCCGGATTGGAGAAAAGAAAGAATGAAAAAACACGGAGTGGAAGTACAGCCCAGCGTGAAAAGAGACAAAATGCACATAGGAGGACGAGCAGTCCTGCAGAGATGACCGCAGGTGTGTTCTTAATATTCGCTCAGACCGAAAGAAGTTTTTTTTCTACTGTCATTTTTGAATGTTAACAAAAAAGTCCTTGTTGCAGGCTCGCAGAGGCGGAGCAGCAGAGTTACCAGACAGAACAGCGAAAAAAGAAGATGACTGGACGCAGCTGGGATTTTTATTGTTTTTTTGCTTTTAATAAAACCATGTTTCTACAAAAGTTCTGCAAGTGTTTGCTTTGAAGTAAAGTAATGCCAATGAGTACCTCAAATATATGCGCTGCATTCAGCAACAGATTCTAAATTGTTGATTTTTGACCAATTACATTTTTCTTAATCAAACGTGCATTTAACTTGGATGGCACTTATCATCAAGATCTATGAATTGTTCCCCAGAAAAACCTCAAAATCACCCAATAACAATTCCTTGATCTTTAATGGGTTCCTCCCTGACCCACATTGTATCCTTTCAAGTTTTGTGGAAATCCGTCTTGAATTTGTTGAATCTTGTTAACAAACAGATGAAAACATAACCTCAGTATTTCAAATGTGATCATCCCGAGGATTAATAATCACAGGATAAGGAGAAGTGACATAATTTGAAAGGGGCTGAAGTTCAGCGTGATTCCACCGGAAGTCATGGGCGCTGGCTGGGTGGAGTCCTGTCTCTCCATGAGGTCACAACTGGAAGGAGGAAGAAAAGGTTTTGTTCTCAGCAGACAATATAACATAAAAAGAATCCAGACAGTATGTATCACTAGAAATAATTACACTTACTGCCAGGCTTCCCTAACTGGAAGAGTGGTGCGGAATGTTGCCGTCACGCTGCTTCCATGTGACTCATAGAGTCGGACAATGAATGCCTCCTTCCGGTCCTCAGCCTGTTATAGTAAATAGAGTAAACAACATGAAGTGGGCTTAGTGGATGTCACACCGGGTCGAGCTTGGCTTTAATTGGATACCTGTTTAACGGTTTCCAGGATGACGGCTTCAGCGCTGACAGAGAAAGCACTCCAGGGTGCAGAGTTGGGGATGCAGCGGATTAACCTCAAAGGGAAATTGAGGTTGTACGCACTCTGGATTACAGAGGCACCTTGGAAGGATCCTGTTGAACACACGTAACAAACGTGTTAAAACGATTACACTGTCCACTTGAAATTCTAACAAATATGTTTCATTTTCAAAAAAGACTAGTAAGACCTGTGTGAGGCATGATTGCATATGTGAAATGATGAGTCCCCATGTCAGCGTTGGAGTCTGGGGCCTTCGGTGCTCTCAGTCTAAGACACAGACATCAACTTTTACATGTACTTGTTATTCCAACTTTGTGTAAGGGAATTGTACAGTTAAATGAATTGTGTATGATCTCACAGGGACAGAGTCATTGTGTTCTTATGGACTGAGTAACCGTATTTGCAGTCGTTCAGCAGCGCAACACCGAAGTTGTGCTCCGACAAGTCGGCCCACTTATGACCCCACACCTGGGAAAGAAACCATGATTAAAATAGGTAAAAACGATGCAAAGCAATTCAGCAGCAGCATTATGGGTAATTTTCCCCCTATCTTTATTCATGAGTGTGGTCTTTCAGTTTGGGAGCAGGACTTAATGATTTTTTTAATGCTTTCACTCAAAAAACGGCACTTCCTGCCCTTCAGCTCTCCCCCACTCACGCTGCTCCTGTGCATGTGTGAAACATCTGTTCTCAGATTTCATAGAATGTGGGTGTGTTATTTTTTCTTCTACGGGAAGCCGGTGTATTAACAAACCTGTGGGAGTAAAGATGGGAATAAGAAAATACCAGCATTACTTTCATTCTAGCATCACGAACATCTGGTACCTGCAGGGATCAGTGTGAATTGAAATATTCCACACTTTTATTAACACCACAGTGCTGTACCTCAAATCTGGCCCAGTCCCATGAGGTGTTTCTGTGTGTGGGTCTCTGCAGGTGTCCAAACTGAATCTCATAGGTAGCATTGGGGCTGTGCACTCGCACTGGGAATTCCACCTTTAGAAACTTGTGTGACTCGGCCCACTTCACCTGAAAGTGCAACATTGGGTTTCTCTTTTAAGGTGTTGAAGAATTTGTCTGCAGATTTCTCCACATATGGTTAATGTTGTAAAACCTCTGTGCTGAATTTGATGTAAGGACACATGGCGTCCATGACGATCGTCTGCGTGATGGTGCTTTTGTCACTGATCCTGAGGGAGAAGCTGAGGCTGCCCCGCAGTCCACCTGAGGACGTCACATGAACGGGCTGCACCACCTCCAACACCGGCTTCCTATAAAGTCAGAGTTGACAAATCTATAACACCTGCAAATACACTGATGTGTCTTAAGGTGGCGTCAGATGGATGAGAGTGACACCTTGTCTGAAGATGGTAGTCCATTACATCCCAAGCATCCCAGTAGAGCGGGACGTCATCGAACATGACAAACTGGTTCCCATGACAGCTGTCAGAGATGGCTTCTCTGAAACCAACAGCGTGAGACAGATGTTAATATGTTCATCTTAATGTTGTCGTAGATACAGATGTTTCATGTGGTTTTACAGTACCTGTTTGCATTGATCAAGTACAGCGATGCCAGAGTGCCGTCTTTGTTTACGACAGTCTGCAAGATCCCATTCTCCATGGTGACAGCTCCGTTGGCCTGCGATGTTACACAGCAGCTCAGTTATTTAAGTTACATTACAACACAGCTACATCACTGAAATGCTCTCTGTACTTCACACACCTGAACAGTGACAGACACTGGAGACACAGGCTCTGTGTTTGTGACGGGAGCTAAACCCACACTGGGAACTCTCACCAGAGCTGCAGCGACACAGACACAGACATGAAGCTGCAGTCACAATATAAATGCAACAACACACTGTAAACACTCTAAAAAATCAAACATACCAAGATCAGGTTCACCAGCCCCATCCTGAGTCTGGATGACCTCATGACGCTCCCACGACAGAGAGTTGAAAACACCTGCACCCTTTCCTTTTGATGCCAGAGCTCCACACGCATCACGCAGCAGTGCAGTACAATCACTGCGGATATCTAAAACACATTGTGACGTACTTTTAAATTTGGAAAACTACATATGTATATGCATATGTATAGGGCTTTCCACAAGGATATAGAGAAAATGGTAAATATGTTGTATTTACTGTATATAGAGCTTTTCCAGTCTCACCAGTGCAAGTCCCATCCACACACTCATTCATACAGCTATTCTATACGCAGTGCCCACGGAAACATGACATGAAACTATACACACCATGTGGCTCTGGTTGTAATGGACAGCCGCTGTGATGAAACTGTACCTTCATAATACCTGAGTGCATCCTCCACAACCATCTCTATACAGCTGCCAGGGATCACGTCATGGAACTGGTTTAGAAGAAGCAGCCTGGAAGAAAATCGATCGATGAAGCTATTTTAAATACTGCAACAGAGACAGCAGGTTAATCCACATCATGAAACTTTAACGTGTCTGCACCTCCACAGCTTCTGCAGCTTTTCCACCGGATACTTAAATGTCGGGTCCCGACACAGAGCCAAGCAGCTGGCTACCTCCACATCATGAAGGAGGGTCTCACATTGACGGTTCCCTCGTTTAATCTGGAAGCAAAAACACAAAGCATAAAGACATCTGCACTTTATACATAACAAACATTTGGTATTGTTGCAATGCATAACTGCAGCATTTTTATCTTTTCATTCAGCTTTACACTTCATCTCTATTTCCTGCGTGACATTGCAAGAATGATCCTCCTTTTTATCATTATTTACATTTTTGTGTTTTGTCATAAACTTACTTTGTACAGTACTAGAGGCAATTCGACCTAATCGTGGACTATATATATCTTGTTGCATATATTTATTATTAATATTTAAAAATATGCTTAAAATATTTAAATCCAGATTCCAACATAATGCATTTTAATCTCAAAAATGTGTGTTCGTATGTGTAAATGCATTTTATAGTGTTATTATGCACTACTCTTATTATTTTGTTTATTCAATTTTTTCTTCTGGGGGTGGCTGTGGCTCAGGGGGTAGAACGGGTAATCCATTAACCAGAGGCCCGGGAGTATCCTTCTCTCCGTGTACCAAAATGTTCTTGGGCCGGATACACAACCCCGAATTGCCCCTGACAACTGTGAGCAATGTGTGAAGGAGAGAGTGCTGCACAAAGATGCACTGTATTAATGTGTAAATGGCAAAACTGTACTGTGAGGCGCTTTGAGTGGTCATCAAGACCAGAAAGCTGCTCTATAAATACAGTCTATTTACCATTCTTACATTTGTCCTTTTTCTCAGAGAGAGCCTTTTAGTTTTTGTTATGCAAGTACGATTTTAATTCTAAAATAAGAACTGTGACCAGATGTTAAATCTACCTTCGCCTCTGTGGTGTATGTGCCGTTGTGCAGCTCCAGGAAGAGCTCACCGCTCCACGTACACAGCAGAGCTGAGTCACTGCGAAGCTGAGAGAATAGCTTGTTGGGAGAAGACGTCTGAACTCTGGGAACCAAACAGGAGTTAAAAGTGAGCAATGTCCTCTCTGACTGTTTGGTATGACATCATTTCTCATCACTCATATCCTTTTACAGCTTTGAGTGGTCTGACACACCCGTTTGAAATCCCACAGCCCGGGCAAAGTTTAAAAAAATCATAGACCCATCATTCCTGTGGAGTGTTTCAAGCTCAGATTGACCGAGGTCATTGTTGCTGACGAGTGTTGAGTGTATGGTCCCATTCAGACCTTGTATTAACATCCCTTCTGAGAGATACTATCACAAGTGGAAAGTTTTAGGTTTCTGTGTTCACACCTGACAATAAAATGGGTCCTGAATGCATCTCCTGTGTCAACCTGTGATCAGATCTGACTTCCCTGCTGTTTATGCAAATAATCAAGTACGTTATTTCTGTTCCTGAAGACAAAATGATGTTGTTTTGACCCAGGCTGAGTTTACAAATGCAGCAACGACAATGTTTCTGTGTTTCTGTGTGTTCAGCATGAGCTTGCGAGGTAAAGACAGAGGAAGAGAAAGAGGTTGAATGAATCTCGTGCAGCTCTTGAATAAGAATTTTACCAACTTAAGAAAGTATCGAACATTATGGGGTGAATGCAGATCGATGTTGATATTGTGTCACAAATAAATCAAGTCTCTCATAGTGAGAAGTCTAACTGACTTGGGAAGCCCGTCAGTGTCCCGGACCCGGCTCAGTCTGTCCAGCATGAGCTGTGTTGGACCACCCCCGCCATCACCAAAACCGAACAGCACGGCACTGTGGTTGGCTCTGCCTTTGTCTTTGTTATTCTCTACTGTTTTCACAAGCTGTGGGAGGAGAATAAAAACAGGGTTTGCGAGAATTGTAAACATTTCTTCAGAGACTAAACCATCACGCTGTTATGTTTCCAAGAAACTAGACTCACATCTTGGATCTTGCCCTTCATTTCGTAGGAATTTCCTGGAGGGAAGTGCGTTAAAACCTTGGACCCATCGAGACCCTCCCAGAAAAATGTGTTGTGCTGTGGAAATGTAAATTTAGGAACTATTTTTCCCTTTAAATTCAAGTGTGTGGTATCTACAGTACTTACAGGAAAAGTGTTGACCAGGTTCCAGCTCAGCTTCTGTGTCAAAAAGTTGGTAATGCCAAAACCCTGCATAATTTGAGGAAGCTGGGCAGAGTAGCCAAATGTGTCTGGAAGCCAGAACTGATAAGGAAAGAGAAGTAGAATGTTTATGTGCGGCCACAGATTTAGCACAGGTAGAATACAAAGGTAAACTCAGGACGTGTTGACATGTTATATGAATCATCCTCACCTCTTTACAGTGGATCCCAAACTCCTGGTTAAAAAAGCGCTGGCCCTCCAGGAACTGTCTGACCATGGACTCACCTGAGGGCAGATTTCCATCCTGATGAGCAAATGTTCATAAAAAAATGGTTGAATGACAGCAGGCCGCAGAATACAGCCACATTATAATACATGTGTGATTTATTTCTGAGATCAGTTTTACCATCTCCACCCACGTTCCTCCGACTGGAATGAACTGGCCTTTCTTCACAAAATGCTGGATCTGGGAGAAGAGTCCTGGGTACCAGCTCTTCACCCACTGGAACTGCTGAGCCTGCACAAACAGTAAACAAACAAAAAAAAAAAGGTTGAAACCAAAGAGTGCTGAAAACATTTTACAGCTCAAATAAAGCTACAATCGTTTGGAATTACCTGAGAGCAAGTAAACACGAAGTCCGGGTTCGTCTCCATCAAACGGATCACTGTCACCCAGCTTCTGCCACATTTACGAATGGTCTCTTCGTAGGGCCACAGCCAGGCTACGGATTAAAGTCATTTTCTTTTATAACCTTTTTTTTCATTTTACATAACAGCCCACAGTCCCAACATATAAAATTTTGCAGAGCACAAGCCTAGATTCTGCAAAATTAAGATTTAAATCAGTAAATACCTTCAAGAATTTGACAATAAATATCAACAATACACATAGGACTGAACCGTCAGGGCCAGCTTTTGGTATTTGAAGGTTTTTGACACTCAGAGCTACAGACACATTGGATTCACAGAATAGCTACTCAGCTCTATGTTATATCAGAAATATCTAGAATGTCCCTCAGTAGAGGACACACCTCTGCCAAGACTCGACTTTTTTTTTTTTTTTATTTCTCCAAAAAATTGCATTAACTCATAAATATCAGTCCTAAAAACATGCCTGCTTTGCCTTATCCGGTTCCATGAATTATTCTCAGAGAAATCCACAGAAATGTTGAACAATGCTTTATCTCAGATCTCGAAAATTCCCGGATCTGCCCCCTGACTTAGATCTGCACCGAAACTGAATGTGTGACCCATGCACACATCCTTCCACCATGCTTCCTGGTGATTTTTGCGTACTCCTGCCAATCTAACAGACAGACAAACACAGGTAAAAATGGAGACCTGAGTCTATGTGGCAGTGGCCCATCGCATGGACGATGTGCTGGCTGTCTCCATTCCGCTGGCTGAAGAAGTTGTGAGCCAGACTGTGTATTCTGGGGAAAGTGCTGGGATCGGATGGCTCACACAGGTTCACCATCTCATTCACTGTGAACAGAGCCTGGTAGCCTCGCTGCTTGCCCTCTCCTAGTTCCTGCAGAGGAAGAGTCAACAATCCACAGGAATCAAGTTTTGCCTTACTTCAATTCCATTCTCAGAGAGTGTGTCATGCACCGTTTTGTGTCGTGTATTACCTTCACAATGTCGATAAGCATCTCAAAGTCAGTCAGCAGCTCCCTCACGTCTCGGTTAAATATCACCAGTTCAGCTCTCTGCACGGAAAACTTCCTGTTCGGGTCCGGGGCTGCAATCATGGAGCCCTGACCAGCTCCGAAAAGCCCGTTACAGGCCATCTCTACATAAAGGCTCACACTAGAGAAAAAGTCAACTTTAAGGTGAGGTGTCCAAACATTCAATAAGTCATGTTGGTTACAGAAGTAGCACTGAACTCGTCTTTTACTCCACTGACCTGTGTGGTTCTTCATCTTTCAGACAAGCAGAGAGGATGTAACTCGTCTTTTCACCCTCTTTGGTCAAGCCCTGCAAGTTCATACAGTGTGTCACACATCGACATTTAATCTACACATGGGCGAAGTTTAGACTAATGCTACTTTAATCTAATCTACTGTCATTTTAGCTGCTACTACATCACCTGCACTGGCTGCCCATCTCTCCACACCATTGCTTCCCCATCACTCTCCCACAGGAGATGAACCTCTCTCCCTCTCCACGACTCAGGGATGTTCAGGGTCAATTTAAACCAGCAGGTCCACCACCTAGAACAAGCAACAAGTTTGGATTAGCGCCAAGATCTGAGGGAATAAAAGACATGAGGGTGCTAAAGTGCGACGATAAATCTCACGTCGGTCCAAAGGTGTCGCCCACTCGATAAGGTGCAAAGTTCTGCTGGGAGGCTTCCCTGAATGTAATCCGTTTAGGAGACAGGAAGGAGGTGACGGATTCCAGTGGACGAGAGTCTCCATAGAGTCTGCAGGAAATAAAGAACTTACAGATCTAATTCATGCAGGGGCGGATCCAGGGGGGCACTGGCCTCAGCTGAAATCTAATTGGCCCCTGAAGTGCCCCTTTCCTGTCAGTAGTCTTAAAAAGAAACTACTAACTCACAAACAGAAACAACAAACATGACAATTTGTGACAATCTTTTATTTTCTGACCTTCTTTGAAGAACTCAGTGTGCTTGTGCTAAAGTTACAGAGCTCGCAGTGAACAGGAAATGGCCTAAATGTGCAGCTCACTGACTCAGGAACTGTGCATGGATGCTTGAAATGATTTTACACTGTGCTTTCTGGTTTTCTTTGTTTGAATCCACGTGTGGAGCCTTGCTTCTTGACAAAGTTGGACATCATGTGGACACACTGCAGTGTAGTATTAGAAATGAATCAGTAAGCATGAGGAGGTCAGTGTTGATTTAACGTTGGCTCTGATGTTTCTTCTCTTGCAGGCTGGTGTCCAACTGGTGATGATCTGCACACACACGAGCTGCGAGATGTGTAACTGTGATTTTCATGACATGCACGAGTTTGACCTAAATCAACTGTCTGCAGAGGCTTGCACAGGTGTAAACAGACACACGCTGGTCGTTGCGTCCACGGTGTGTGAGACACGAAGTCTTACCGTCCTCTCAGATTACAGTCGGTGAAATAAATGTCCGAGACAAACTTCTCTGCTCGCTCCAGGAGCGTGCGCCTGTTCTTCAGCACAGGCTGGTGATACATGTCCGGACCAACACACCCACACCTGCAGGTGCAAACTACAGACAACTCACAACCTACTGACTGACACCGCACCGCTCCTGACCGGAAGTGAGGAAGTGGAATCCTCTGTTGCTGCACTAAAAACAACCAGCCGCTAGATGGCAGCACTGTTCAACAACTGCTGTTCATTCAAAGCCAGTCACATCAGAGCGCCCCCCAGTGGATGGATATATATATATATGCTTTAAGATAAGATAAAATAAGATAAGATGTATCTGTATTAGTCTCACAAAGGGGAAATTTGCAGTATTACAGCAGCAAGAGTCAAAATACTAGTATATGGCTGTAATCCATGAATTGATTAATTTCAACTCTTTACACTACCTCTAATGTTAGATTCTCAATTAATATGAGACAAACTCAAAAATTCATACACATTGTGCACAATACAAATGTAAAATTACAGACAATAACATAAACAATGTTAGACATGAAAATAAAAATTTGGATCACTACTTGAGAGAGAGAGAGAGAGAGAGAGGGCCTGACAATATATATTTTTAAGATGCTATCTTAGTATGATTCAAAGCTAAAAAGGTGAACAATGACATTTTATTCCAAATTGTGATTTTATTTCATCGAGACACAAGTTATTTACCCTTTTACACAAGACACAGAGACATTGTGGCACAAATAACATCAACTACAAAAAGGTCTAACACATGAAATGGCATCATTTGTTTTCTCTTTTTTTTTAAACATGGCAAATGGGGGATCAACAGTGAAAGTTCAAGCAGCATGAGCAGGGGAAATGTGTTCTGCTGAAGGACTGGTGAGTGACACTTTAATGTGGAGGATCAATGCACCAGCTATTTCTGAGAAACAGCTACCCACTCTTTCTTTACCATTCAATAATAACCCTAATTTGATCACTTATCACTGCTCGATTAATCTAAAGTATGTAATGTTCAGGCTGACAGTAAAAATGTTGTCTTTACTTGCTGGGTGTCATCAAAATTTTCAGCCCATGATCCCCAAAATAATGGTGACTTGGGACTGCCACTCTCCTGGAAGGTGGTTAAACCCCATGAAGGATATTAGTTCCAATGTCGTTGTGTGATATAATCACCTCAGAAGTCACATGGGAATGAAGAAAATAAAAGGTTATTTGCATAGGTACATTTTATTTCAAATTTAACTACTATTTTCAACTTTTTGTAACAATTATGGTCCAAATACTCTATTTCTAATAGTTTTTGAATTTGATTTGATCTCTTGAAAGCATCTCGTGACAAAGCCTTCTTTGGGAACTACTGTTCTATGCTACAGGCATGCAACACTTAACATAAACTCAGGGACATATAGAAATATCCAAGAGAAATGTACAGATATAATAGACAGAAAACATGTCAAAAAGGGCCATGGGAAACTCTGTGACATGATCTCATAACTCCAGTCCAGCAGAGTTATAACAAGCAATGTAGAGGGTAAGTGTGCAGGCTATAGTTTAACTGAGAAGCAGTGCTGGGGAGTAAGTCTTGTGATCAAACTGGCGGACAGGGGTCAGGGGTCAGCCCACGTGCAGCCTGAAAATACAAAAGCCTCTCTTCTCTCAGCATCATTCACAGGGAAGGAGCTGTGTGTTTCTGTGTTTGCACTGAGCTGAGAGTCCCTTTTATTATGAGATCCACGGAGCAGCTCTAAGTACAGGCTTGGTGGAAATGTGGTAAAGCCCATCCCTCTCAGGCCACCCTACCATCAAGGATGACTGTCGTCTGCTGCCCCCCTATTGTTTGGGATTGTGGTTGTGCTTTCCACTACGCCAGTACCGCCGAAAGGGAACGGGTGCCACGGTCCGACTTGACCTAAGTTTCTCGCCAGTTCAGCTTCAGGCCTTACCGGAGGAACTGACCACATCATGACACGTAAATAAAGGGTTATTAGAGAGGAAAGCTGTTCCTCTTACTCTAAGGAAGTAGTCGTACAGCATAAAACAACTTTTTAACCATCCAGCATGAAGACCTATGATGTTCTTCCTGCCACAACACAGCAAAGGAAGTCCAGACTGTGGCTTGAGAAAAAATTAAGAGTGCTTCCAAAAAACCTCAGGGCTGCATTCAAACTTTATATTGTGATCCTGCTTAAACCTTAAATCTCTCCACAGACGTCCAAACTGACCCATGGGATAATTTCACACAGTGTGAGTGGTGCAAAAGGACAACGGTCAACTGAGTTTCTTTGAAAGGAGTTCCTAGACGACGAGCTACACTGTGGAGCCGAACTCGTCTCTCTCTCTCTCTTTTTCCTGTGCAGCAGCAGATCTAAGAAATAAAAGAACCAGAGACTGATTTTACATATGTAATCAACAGCCTTACATTAAGTTTATCAGATGCCAGTTTAGTTCATGACCATCAACTATCTCTTATCGCCTCCGTCAAGGAGTTGATGTTTTCACCACTGTCTGTCTGTTTAATTTCTCAAAAACAACTGGCAAGATTACTATGAAAAGGATTTGGTACGGGTCAGGGAAGGACCCATTTAATTTAGGTGCGGATCATTATCAGGGAGCAGATCCAGGACATTTTACTTTAGCATTGTTTTTTTTTTACCATTTCAACCATTCCATCATTTTCCCAGGGAACAATTCATGGATCTTGAGGAGAAAAATCCCATGTCTAGCGAGCTGATATCTATGAGTGTGTGAAATTTTCTGCAGAATGATTGAATTTAAGGAGACTATTGGGCCTTGGTGGAGTTATGGGCTCTTCTGAGTGATATTCTATCTGAGGTTTGTTTTGCAATCAAGATTTTTCTGAGCAAGATGTTAAAGACGTTGCTGCAGGAAATTAAAACACTAGGACTATATTTCTTTCCCCCCATAAATCTCAATTCTTCCATATGCTCCACTGGCACACGAGCTTAGCCATGTATGAACTAAGACAACATTAAAACCCCTTATTTGCCAAAACTCATTATAGCTCAGATTAAATCTTCTTGTCAGACTTAATTGCGGGCATGTACGTACAGTATTTTTAGAAAAATGCATTCAATCTTTTTTAATTTTAATGTCTTTCTTTCCCTAAAGAGTCATATGAGTTTCTGTATTTGTTTTAATTTCCTTCAGGTAGAGTTTTATTTGAGCAGTAATGGACATTATATATATATATTTTTTCCATTTTCCCTGCATGTGTTTCCTCCTGAGCACAGACGTGACCTGAAAAGATCAAGACGTGCATCCTCTTGTCTAGCTTTTTAAAAAAATCACTCTTCTATTGGGCACAAATGTGAGTCACTGTCACACATTTTAAGCTTCTTTTGTCTGAAAAGAATGAATTCCTCCAGTAAACTCTTAAATTATTTTTAACTAGGTACAGTCAAATCTCTTCTAATTAAACAGCCAGAGAAAATATTCTCCAAGGTACTACTCATCTTTTATAGGAAACCACAATTATAGAAAATGGGCTCTTAATCTACACGAGGTATTGTCAAGACTTGTCACTAAGAGCGGTACGAGTGAGTCTACATTCCTATAACTGCAAACTAATGTAGACACAGCCCCTGTAAACTCCATCATTCCCTTTGTAAACCCTGGCTGCATGGTTCAATTGAGGTTAACCATTCTCTGGAAATATCCTCTGCCAATTGCCAAGTTTATATTGTATTTATATCTCACCCTCTTAAAATCAGTCATGGACAGCAGAGAATTGCCTCACTAAACTAGTTCAGCTCTTTCAGGGAGATGGACATCCCGGAAAAGTGTTTAAGTCATTGTACAGACATCAAATTCAAAAGTTCTGAACAAAGTTATTATGTACAGGACATAATTTCAACAATTGGTTTTGTGTTGTTGTCTCTGTTTACCTTATTTGCCTTAATATACAGCATATTAAAGAGACAATGAGAACAAGTCCCAGTGCAGAGCCCACCAGAATGGGAACCAGTAAACCTGCAGAGCACAGAGGCAACAGAAACAGAAAAGATAAGTGGACAGTTTTTCTACATGTGTTCAGTTGACCTGTAAATGTTCATGAAAATGTTATTGTTGTAAATTTAAACGTTTGTTATGTTGTTATACTCTACAATGATGACTAGTGCTGTATTATATGATACTCTATGTAATATACACTGCACATTTATTCCAGTAATGATTTAGTTTGTTAATTGATTAGCTTTATCATTAAAGCCATGATTTGTACATTGGAGCAATAATCTCTTATAGCTAACAGAGAAAAGTTCATTTTAAACTAACTTTGCTGATCACATATGGAGGATCTGTTAATGCTGCCTACGATGAAGTTCAAGACGAATACGTGACAAAAATAAAAGTGTAAATACAGAAAATGAAGAGAAAAGCAACGTACCAGTGTCCATCCAAGAAAGATCAGCTGAGTAGCAAAGATAAAAGAGAGAACAGGAGGTGAAAACGAAATTCAGAGGAATGATATTGTACCATTCGGGGAAAAAGAGTGAACAGGTAAAGTGAATCTGGTCTCACACACACACACACACACACACACACACTGTTTCTATTCTGACCTGCTTCTGTTTAAAAATGTGCCGATCAAAACCGTACATACTGTGATGATGTAGAAGATTAATGTATAAAAGATAAATATCACAGTGAGTTTCTCTTCCTGTGCTTTTTTATGCGGCAAAAGAACTTCATTGTCAGACAAAAAAAACCATTTTGAATATAGTTACAAGAATTTCTTTAAGTTCATGGTGAAAGGTACAAATACAGGAGGCAGGAAATCTACCACATATGATTCAAGTATGCTTTTATTGCAAATCGTTCCACATGTACTGTACAGTAGCTGCTTGTTTACTTATTGTAAATGGCCGTACAAATTGTACAACAGACGCACAAATTGTCAGAGAAGACAGGAATGTTATGTGAAGCGCTTAAAGCTCTAGCAAATTCTTATGGTTTTGCTGTACCTTTATATTGTGCTTGGCAATAATCACTAGTTAGCTCCAGAATTACCATCATATAGAACTGAGATGGGATACAGTATAACATTAAAAATGTTCCATGCCTGGACATTATGTGCACTACATGTTCTATAGCGTGATGCATATGGATATCCTATGATACCAGGACAACACATGCTATGATTTCTACAGGAAACCACAGCATGTGTTACATGCGCAGCATATGCTTGGATTTCTATATATGTATTTTACAGCATCTTATGCTAAAGTTATGTTTAACAGATGTGGATCTGAAAGAGAAACAATTTCTCACTTTTGCAGATTTCCATGACAAAAATCTACTATTGATATTGGCTTAATGTTGTAGAATCTGCTTACACAGCGCAGTCTACAGTTACATTCAGCAAATGAACTCATACCACATTCTTTTTCACATAGCATCTATAATTATGTGCACTTACTGGAAAGAATAATTTAAATATTAAATAGGTTTTGTGGGAAACATTGGTCAAAGGTTTGCAGGGCATGGCTTGGAGATTTGTCATCCACTGTACAGAACTGATGTCTGCTACAGAAAGTGACATAATGCAAGTCTCAACTATGTCGGGAATCTCTCTAGTCTTCCCACTCCATGGGCAAAAGCCAAGGATGTGGAAAGCCCTGGCTGTGTGGTTTCCTGGGAACAGTAGCAGGGGAGAGACTGCCATAGTTTGTCTTTGGCACACTTTCCTTGGTTGCTGTATAAGGCGTCTTCGGATACATCAAGGCTTTTGTCAGAGAGCGGTCCAACTCAAACGCCTCGTCTGTTGGCCGTCCTTTCAGAATGTGCCTGATGGTGGGGAGGGCTAAATCTGACTTACAGTCCAGGTAGCTCTGGAGGTTGAGTTTAGGGAAGACTTCATCTCTGAGAGTGTGAACCAGCTGGTTCTCAGAGTGGGACAGTTTGAGCTGATGGAAAACTCTCTGCTCCAGTGAGATGTAGCAGAGAGCGTCTTCAGCCAACCCCAACTTTCCCACAGACTGTTTGGTTTGGCTCTTCTTTCGTGGGGATGGATTCAGCGTCCATTGTTTGGACTTGGCCAGAGTCTGACTCTGCTGGTTCTTGGGGTCTTTCTTCTTGCCAGCATGGAGCTTCTCCGAGCCACTTGGTAGGAGCTGATAGAGCCCTTCGTCAGCCAGGTCCGCTAAATCGCCGACCAGCAGCTGCTCAACGACTTGCTTCCTCGTGAGCGGAGTCGTGACTGTAAGAGTAGCATGCAGTCCTCTGCCTGCATCAGACACAGAGCCAATCAAAGCATGTTAGACATCCCAGTGTGTGGGATACTCAGTGGAACGACGTTGGGTCTTGACGCCCAGCATGCAACAGCACAGCCTGTAGTGATACACTAAAAGCACAAGCCTGCTAAATGCCGTTCATGAAGCAAGGGATTCAACACTTCTGTGTCAAAAAAACATGTGCCATTAGAAAAGAAGTAGCTCAGAGAGGGAAGCTTAGGAATGAAGAAAACATGCACATTAGCATTGCACTCTATGGACCTAAATACCATACAGTGTGCTGAACCAGGCGACCACATGAAAGTGAGGCTTTAAAGACAAATTTAAGGGCTGCAGACATTCTGAGTATGTCAGAGGACAGTTAATCTGTTCTGTTTTAAAAGATGGCCTACTTTGCAACAGGCTCACCAGAGTCAATCATCTTGAAGCATAATTGAGTTTGGCATCAACATTGAGGCTCAACCACAAGCAGGTGCTATCGTACATGTACAAGCCGCAGCCCACATGACAGCCCTGCGTTTCGTAAAAGAAAAACGATTCCCGCATGTCATCAAAAATGTATTTTATCCATTTTTTAAAGCAGCACAGTGGCTATACTGTGTATGTGACCTTTGCACTCATGCTTCAACAATAACGCAAGCCCGTTTTTAAAGGCCATACTTACCCTGTTTAAATGATACCAGGACGACTCGGCTGTCCGCGTGCTGTGGTTTCCTGTAGTTGCCGTTCAGGGGCACAGGGGCTGACTCCTGGGCATGGGAGGAGTAGAGCGCCGTTGCCAGGGCCAGAAACTGGGAAGACACAACAAAACAAAAGCACATAAAGAGATTTTTTTTCCAGTTAAGTTTAAATATAAAGCTCTGACTACATTAAGATGTCTGAAATAAGAATTCAGCCTGTGTCTCTTTTCTATCCTAGTATCGCGTGTGCTTAAGAAGTGAACTGATGCAGCACCTGTTTGCGAGATATTGTCACGTGGTTTCTGAACAGTGTCCACAGCACGCTAGGATAACATGGAGGAGTTGTCAGTGACCCATCATAGCGATAATACTCGTCCAAACGTGCAGGCAGAAGCGCTCTGACGTTGAAGCCGGGAACCTGCACTCTCTGATCTGCAAGTGAAATAAATGATATTAGTATTTTATGATCACTCGACAACAACTTATGTCAGAGTAAAATCCATAATGGACATATGAATTAGTTGTGTAGACTACGTTTTCAATGATTTTAATATAAACGATGAATACTGGTGATGACAGTGTTTCATATTTTATGCTCATAACCAATACTTTACTAATTAATGTGGCTAAACTGCAGAAGACATTGCTAAAGAAAACATCAGTGTAGACTCACCTCTGTATTTAATCCCATTGATGAACTTCAGGAACTGGTCAAAGGCAGGATTGAACTCACCAACCTGCACAGGAAACATGGTTAGAAGGTTCTGCCCCACACATTATTCACAGATCACTGAGTCAGCAACGTCTCACCTCGATCAGGACACCCAGCACCGCCAGGCCGTCAGATTTGTCCACAGCCATAGACATGTTGGGGTACTTGTCTGAATTGAAGTGGACCACATGCATCTGTTGAGAAAAAGAGAACTAAATCAAGACCCTGTGGAGCAAACAAAATAAAGTGGCATGTACCGTTACAGTCGAAAAATCTAAATTGTTCCTCTCTCTGATATTTCCCAAAAAATATGCAAGTGAGTGTGATTTTAATCTGTGTTTTGGAAACTGCAAAGTAAAATGCTACAACATATACTGAGAAATTGGATCCCTGCAGGATAAGATGTTATGAACTGGGAGGAAAGGCACATACAACACGCACAACACACAAAAGGACAACACGATCCAGAAAAATGGGATAAAATGAAACATGAAGAGAGCTACTAGTAAATCTATTAGACTCCATGCATAAATATGTAATTCTATTTATATAGTTTTTCCTGGTATTATTTAACAAGTTGCATATATTTTTGCATGAGACCCATTCAGTATAGTTGTAGGGAGCATGTAAGAGAAAAAACATTCTGTATTTATATATAGTGCTTTCCTAGTCTTGATGACCACCTCAAGCACTTTTCAGCACGGCCATCCAGCAATTTGGTTCAGTATCTTGCCCAAGGACACTTTGGCATGCTGAATAGGGAAGAATGAGATCGACAACCCGCTCTACACCCTGAGCCACAGCCGCCCCAGATTAATTCTTTATACAATATCACTATTTCTTTTAAATATCCTTGTTATAAAAACAAATTTGCGCAGTGGTTCACTGCCATGGGAAACAATATTTGTGAAAAGTATTTGACAAATGCACCTGAGAAACCCTGCAGGTGTTTTTAAGTGGGTGGTCTATTACAGGCAGCACATAAGTAAACAGCACTGTCAGTTGTTTTGGTGACAATGTTGTGGCACACTGGGCATTCCAGCCAAATATGACAACACTTTATTCACAGTGTTTGGGAGGTAAGGTAGACATTTGCACTATTTTTGGGTAAAGTTCAACTTCCCGCCATCACATCCCTCGACAACATGTCATCAAGGAAATGCGGTTCTGTAGTCTGGAGACACATGAAGCGATCCGCGCCCTCGACGTGTCCACTCAGAAACTCAGGTCAAACCACTGAACCTCACGTGTGGCTCAGCTGCACAAAAGCAATCACAGCTGCTACTCATTCAAATGATACCAAATTACAAATACAGAAACTCCTATTTTTATTTATATCATAACACACTCTTGACTTCAGGTACAGTCAAACTTCTGTTGTAATTAAAAGAAGAAAAGTTAAAAGACCAAAAAAGTGAGTGAAAACTGCTCACAGAGCCTGACACATAGAATAGAACAAACAGCCACTCCTTTCCAGAGGTAGTTGAAAACCAAAGCATGTAATAGTCTGGTATAATCCCTTCAAACAAAAGTCACACTGACATATAATACACAATGAGCCAGACTGAAATCAAGTCTGTGTCTTTTAATGTGGGCGACTAATTGACCAAACCTGCTAATTTGATTGGTAAATTGAATCTACAATTAATTTAAAAGAAAAACAGGCTTAACACTTCTCAATAAATACGATTTTAATGACTCACAATGTGTTTATTGTCAAAAACTTTCTTTAGAAAGTCTCTTTAACTAGAATGTATTTTATATAATTGTACTTTACAGTGGAAGATGCACAATAAGCATTCTCTGACATTGTCTGACGGGTGGATTACAAACTGAACGTCTGCCAGTGTGGGGAGGCTGGAAACTGCAGATGCAGAGCTTCAGAGAGTTCCCTCAGCTTAAACAGTGTCTGTGAGTCAGTGGCTCTGATTTCTCTGCCAGTCAAAAGTCACCCGTTTAAGTCATTAGGTATTAAATCATCTGTCTGGAGCCAGAGATGCTGTCATATCTATTTGAATAAATGGACTGAGCTAACTTCAAATGGAGATGACTAACCTTTCATTCACTTTCTGCCAGTGGTTGAAATATTACAGTATATAAATACCAAATTATAATTTTAATATTCAAAATGTCATTAATATAAAAATATATGCACGTATCATCAATGAAAATGGACTTCTGCTAAATCGCACCAGAGTATTATCTATCAAACTTAAAATATATATTATAGATTATTAATATTATACATGAACTTGTAAACAACATCTTATTGTTGTGATGGTGAAGCTGTGGAGTTGTTTAATAATGTTTTTCTTGGCTTTGAACTGCCCAAATAAAGTTTGATTGATTGACTGATAAATGACCTTGAAAAAAGACCTGGAGTATTTACCTCCTGGTTATTTACTCTCTTAAACACAGAAGGAGGTAGGTAGGTTTGTTCACCTCGGCTGCGTACTGTCGACTGTTCACCATGTGTTCAGATCCAGCAGGTCGGCCGGAGGAGCCCCAGTGGAAGTGCAGTTGAGCTGCGGTGTAACGATGCGGCAGGCTGGAGATGTGCATCTTAGAGGGCAGGGAAATCTGCACTGTGGATCAAAAGATGACAGACACAAGCACACACATAAGAATAGGGTGGAGGTTACTTCACTTGACATCAGGGGATCAAGAAACATCAGCTACATCCTTTATTTATTTAATTCAAAACTTTAGCGAAAGTGATGATGCTGGTAAAAGCAGTGCGGCTACCTTTAAGGCACACCGGTGGAGTGACGCACTTTCAACATGTTCGTCAGTGTGTGACGAATGTTTACAAGTGAAAAACCTTTGTCAGCTTATTTCAGACAGACGTCACTGAAGACGCTGCTCAGCTTGTGGCGTTGAGGTCCATCAGACACAAATAATGAGCATTTGTCTGGTTTATACAGTCTGTACACTTTACTTACACAGACATTATAACAGTATAATCTTCACCAACACAAGGCAGACATTACATGTACATGTGCGCTCAGCGACACGGCAGCCGTCACTGAAAGTGCTCACACATGGCAATTTGTACAGTGTGATTAAAGTAAAATCTAAGAAACAAATCAAACCAGTTGTTATTTGTAGTTTACCTGACGTAAAGGAATCATATTCATTCAAAACTAATTTTTTTTACACAAATAAAATTTGATTGATTGATTGAGGGGCATGTTTGACTCTTATCTGAGTTATATTTTCAATAATTGATTTTGAAAGTGTGTTTTGAATAGATATCAAACTGGAACTTGTTTCTTTTGTTAAGGTGCATCAGACCCAGTCGATGCAGAGCAGATGACTAATGTCTGCTCATATTTTTCCAGACTTCACATGGAGATCGTTCTCTGGATGAAAGGACAGTTAAGATAATAAGAGAGTGATTATGGAAAATTGCTGTGGTAGATGTAGAGAGAAAATCCTCCTATCATTTTCCTTATGTTGACCCAGAAATTAGGTCTCTACAGAAAGAACAGACTCCTCCACGTTTATGCAGGGGCCATCTCTAATGAATATGTAGACGAGGGCCTTGATTTAAAGGACATTAAGATCCAGAGTCAAACAAAACATAATGTTTGCTTAGTTTGTGTGTGGTCAGAAGAGGCTAAAGTACACAGTGCATCTAAAGTAGTGTGAATATGAAAGGTTTTATAGAGGAGAATGATGACGTCTATGGAACGAAAGGAACCTCAAGGACCTTTGGCAGTGATGCGCTGCAGGGATCGGTGGCCTAGATTCAGGGGATGGGGTGGGATCCATTTTTTTCCCTGGGTGATTTCTTTCTTATTCTTTTCTTATTATTTGTATATTTTGTGTACGTATATTTGTTTATAGTTTTGTATTTTGGGGATCAATTTTCAAAATGTGAATAAAGATGCTGTTAACTCACCAGAGTGTCCATTATTTCCAAGAGTGAGCTGCTCATTGGGCGACAGGTTGTAGTTCTGAACCTCAATCGGACGCAAACTGGGGTCGAACCTCAGCAAATCTGACTTGATGTCTATTGGAGACTGGAAGGCTCCACCACAAAATGGATAATTCTTGGACCAGTGGTGCTCTCCTTCTGGCCCTGCAACAGCAACATGACCAATAAACACGACTGCTACGCTGCACATATTCTATTTTTTATGCATTGCATTCTAAAGAAAAAAGAGCAAATGCACATGCCCCAATGTGAAACTAAGTAGGGGATGGCTCCAAAAAAGGACTTAGGCCCGGTCTGTCCTGCTTAAAATTTTATCTGTAATCAAAGTGAAGTATCATTATCTATGTACAAGGCAGCATGGGTGAGGCCCGTGGCTTTTGCTCTTGGCCCTTTCTGAAGCAGTGAGAGTGAGAACAAGGCTGTTGTTTGCGGGGAGGGCCAATGAGAACACTGTCTCTCTCCAAATGAGAGGTTTCTGTAAAGCACAGGACACCGAAAATGGCCACATTTGCAAATCAAGTCATGCAGTGTCTCTCAGAGGCGTGTGCTGCCGAGGCAACGAGGCACAATGAGCCTCGGAATAATGTAAGAGAGAGGAGAGAGAGGGGATGGTAGCTGTGATACTAAATTCATTTGACAAGAAAATCACAGAAGCTCCTGACTTCTGATGTTTTTGTCCAGTGTGAAGTGTCATCATCCACACTGAGCTTCTCCAACAAGATGCTCAGTGTTCACAAGAGTTTGCAATGAATGGACCCATCAAAACTGAAGTGTGGCAGAATAGAAAACACCATGAAAGGCCTGTAAATGTCCAAGAGCTCTCATCCCTTCTGCATATAATTAACTGTCCAGAATCATTCTAAAAAAAAACACGATTCACCATATGCCAGCTGACCATGGTTACATATGAATGATGCAGCATGAAGCTCATGCCCCGATCCCCGGCTGTCAGTTCCCATTGTATGGGTCAGACAAGACGTGCCAAAAGGCATGAAGCGAAGCTGTGAAATCACTGAATACTTGTTTGAAGCAAAACTCATGGTTCAGTTCAGGCAAATGCTCCCCATAATAAGGAGATAAGATGGCTTATCTTATGGCTATAATTACTCAGTGTCTACTTCATTTACTCTTTTAATTAGACCCAGCCTGCCCTTTAACAATGGCCCTCAGTGGCCCCTTGCCATGCAGTCCTTGGTAGAATTCACATGACTGTGGGTAATTTCTAAAGTGTGGGGGCTTCTCTACATAAGATGAATGTCAAATGAGATTTATATTTATTTTTAACATCTGTGGTAGAGAAGGGTGATACAACTACAATGGTCATCAACATAGTTTTTTATACCCACAAGTTAAGGGTCAATGCTTGTCCTTTGCCAGAGGATGCAGCGTCAATGTGAAGATAAATCCTCTGACTCAGTCTTGCCCCCCCCCCCCAACTGAAAGTGCTACCAGCCCTCAAGACAACTGACTATGACACGGCCTCTCCAGGGTTTGATTGTAAGTGATGGTGAAATCCACCACGCTGCACTTAGGAGGCTGGAGGGCTTTTTTAACTAAATCAACTCTTTTCCTCTCTAGTCATCACAAACCTTTCCACTCTGAGTTTGTGTGTCATTAAGGTTCATGACTGTGTGATTGTGGTGTGTATTCCTTCATTCAGTACAGGATGAGTCACCGAAGTATTCTGCCACATTAAGGTTTTCCACTATACTCACATGTAAAATAAATGTTTATGTGTGATTCCTAATTTTTCCAAATGTTTAGGTGTTGTTCAATTTCTCTAAAGTTCCACAGGTCGGAGATGAACGACTGTGTATCTACAATGTTCTATTTGTCCTTATTAAAGTTCAGCTGCTGCAATAATAAAAAATAATCTCGTGGATCAGCTTTCAGAGGACTGAATTAAACACGTATAATTTCCTATAACTGTTAGTATTTGAACATAAAGTACAGTGCAGAGAAATAACACATTAAACTCATAAATGCATTTAAAAATAGAGGACAGTAGCTTTAAGCAATGACTGTAACATTCAAAATACTGTAATCATCCAAAAACAGAAAATAGGATGAAAAATTATTTTTAAAACAATTTTCTGGACCTGCCAACTTATTGGTATAAACTTCCTGTCCCTAAATGCAACAGACTTTTTTTAAGGAGCTAAGACAAGAGGTCACGCTCTGAGCACAGTTTATGTAAGAGATTGTCAAAGTTCAAGAAGTCACTGCGTATGGGCCTTAAGACAGGAGACAAGGGCAGTCAGCCACTCATGAAATGTTGTAATTGCAGAGTCGGTATAATGACCTCTACAATTACATGAGGTGACAGTGGGGCTGTCAGCACTAGAGGTCTTAGGGCATCATAGAGGGGCGACAGAGGGTTTGTCTTCTCCCTTTGATAAGCAAACACTTGATTTGATGGTGCAGTCCATCAGCTGTGTCAGCTCAACGTACGGCTGTGGGGGGGGGCAAGACGAAAAATCTCTGAGTCAGTCATTGCCTAACAGAGTTGAATCAAATTGAATTCTAACACTGAATTAGTTAATGCTGCATGGTTTAGGGGTGGAAAACCACAGTGAGTGACCGGGACACTAGGCAACAAGTGCGTGTGAACTGGAAAGGCATGCATCATAGGTGGATGTAAGAAATATTTCTATTTCTTCTGTTAATATGATCCACACTGAAAAAAAGAAAATTGTTCAATACAAAATACTTCAATCAGTAACTCATAAATTAATAGAGTTTGTTCAACTGAAATTTAGCAATTTATACCAATAAAAGTCAAATGTTGGGCAGCTGTAGCTTAGGAGATAGAGCAAGTGGTCCACTAACCAAAAAGTCCGGGGTTTGATTCCCATCTCCCCTATTCCATAAGCCGGAGTGTCCTTGGGCAAGATGCAAAACCCCAAATTGTCCCAGACGGCTGTGCTGTCATTGTGTGTGATGTACGGTAGAGAAAATGCAGCACATGCACTGAGTGGATGAATTGTAAAAACGGTTCTGTAAAAGAGCTCTGAGTGGTCATCACTAGAAAAGTGCAATAGAAATATGGACCAATTACAATTAGTAACTTTAATCTGAACACATTTTCTTTTTTTCTGTGCACAACTGACAAACTGAATTGAAAGAAAATGATGGGACTTACCACTGTATGTCCATTTGGCAGCTGAAACAAGAAGAACAAAAATCTTAGTGCATTTATAAAAGTAATGAAGCAACTTTATATATGCAACAGGATAAAGTGAAACATTGTTTTTATATTTATTTTTGGCATTTTATAGATGAACAGAAAATAGAAATAAACATCAATAGTTTTGATCACAGACACGTCATCCTGAAAACATATGAGCAGGTGGATGGAGACACCTGCCAGGAATAATCCCTCCTGCAAGTGCTGGAGCCATTTTTTCTTTACACGAATCTTAAATTGCATATGAAGTTTCTTACCAGGCAACTTCATGCACCCGTCAGATTACTTACCGTGCAGCACAGAGCAGAGAGTCAGCTGCAGTAACACGATGGATGAGACGCTCACAGACTTCATGTCGGTTCTCTCAGCGCACCCTCGTGTGGCAGCCTGATGTTCGCCCCGGTGCAGAGCAGGAGAGCGGGAGGGTTTCCAGCCCTCGAACCGGCTTTTATACTCATGTTGTCGGCTTGGTTGTAGCTCGCACTGACGTCAGAGCCACAACAACAAAAACCCAGCCTCCACAGTCATCCCCTGCTCACCGGAGAGTGACTGACAGCTCCACCGCACTCGAGTCCCTCATTTAGCCCCGGGTTCAGATCCACCGACACGCTGAGCCGGTGTCACTGACAAGGAGCCTTCACTTTATAGTGGCTCTTATAATAACCCCATCTAAACACATGCAGCCACCAAAAGATGAATATGATGGTGTTTGTGCACATTTCATATACTGATTCTTCACTGCCACTTTTCTATTACAGGGATACTTCACCCAGAAATGAAAAACTACTCACCACAATTCCAATGGAGGGGTGGATGAAGTGTTTGAGTCCGCAAAACCCTTTTAAATGGTGACCAATTCGTTAAACGTAAAAAAAAAAAAAACAGAAGAAAACATAAAATGCCTCCATACTGCTTGTGTGGTGTCATCCAGCTGTCCGTAAGCCCCGACATTCAAATTAGATTAGAAACAGCGTCATTTAAATCATGTTTTTAGCATAAATGTCCTTAAATATCCTTCTCTGGAGCTGCGTTCACCTGTCTTCACAGCAACTTGGACTTGAAAAGTTTGTCTGCAGCTAGATTCAGATTGTACGTGTGCTAGGGCCTACCTAAAATGACAGAAATCGTCATTGAGAAAAATATATTTGACGTGTGCTTTCAACATTGGTACATGTCCCATCCACTAATATGGTGGAGGCTGGGTTTATGATGTATACTGTGGCCAGCCACCAAGTGGTGATGCATACATTTTGTTGTTATATTGTTGTTGTTAGCTACAGTCTATGGGCTACACAGTTCTGGTGTAAATAGTTTCCCTCCCTTTCTGTTATATTTAGACATCGCTAAGATAAATGCTGAAAAGCTGATTGTGTCCTCATAACAATACAATAGCTGTTGGCACAGAGTGGGTTTAAACTTGTGCCTATGGCTCAATAAAATGCCTATACAACCAAGGCCTTTCATTTTCTCTTCATATAACCAAAGAATACAATAAAATGAAACAGTACAATTTTTATTTAGGGCACATCATTAACAGACAAAGATGGCGATATTAAGCTAAAGGGGGAAATGAAATGATGAAATAAAATAATAGTGTACACCCCATGTTTTTTCAGTTTAAATTTGAAAGTGTTTTGTAACTTCACAAGTCAATCGTGGACATCTTACAAGTGTGATGTAGAAACCAGAGACCCGTGGTGCACATGGACTAAGAATGGACTATTTAGCTTGTTATTCCTTGTAAACATTTTTTATAAATCTTAAAACACACCTGCGGAGATCTGGAATACGGTTGTTACCAATCTGTCCATCTGTCTGTCATCTCTTTGAAGTAAATGATCTAGAATGATGATCACACACTAGTAAGTAGGAGTAAAGGAAGTCGAAAAAAAGAGGACAACTTACACGAGGTAATACTATGACAGGCAGATCTGAATTCACTATAAAGCTCTCTTGTAGTAGAACACTGAAGGCTTGGGTCGCACTTGCTGTCAATTTGGTTTTAATGCATACAGTCTCAATGTGTTCCAAAAAAACCACAAAGATAACGTGGCCACTCTATAAACAGATATATTTGTCAGTCGACCTGTCAGTTGTTGCTGTTTAACTAGTGTTTACCTGGAGCCTTTGATCGCTCAAAGTGGAGATGAATAGATAAACTAACAGGCTACATAAGTGAATATGGAGCCTGTTCTAAGTTCTAAACTGTGACCTTATGGTCAAGGTAAGAAAAAGGGGAAGATGTCTGTTCTAGCCACTGACAGTTGTTTCAACTGAGGGTGGAAGGAAATGACTGTTCAAAGGTCAGAGACGATAACCCACTCCCACTGTAGTTTACAACCGTCACTCCAGGACAGACAGGACTGAGACGAGAAGCAAGATGAAGCACCTGCTGCTGCTGGGGATCGCTTTTGCCGCAATCCATTTCAGTCATTCAGTCCCCCCAGGTAAGTGCTTCCTTCGTTTTTTTTTTTGGTTCTATTTTTTTAACATGACCAAAACTCAGTTTATTGAAGATTTCATTTTCAGAACAGGCCTCACTATCAGCACACAGTCAACGCATCAGCCTTCTGTATCACAGCTTTTTTTTAAATAGCAGTTTAAAAGAATTGCGAAAGTATTGTGGTGTAAATATTTCATTATTAATTAATGTCTTTCAGTTATACGTAATGTTCTAGTTTTGCTTAAAGTAAATCGAGGAGACAAAGCGTCACCTTCAGCCCCGTCAGGGCAACATGGCGGTTACATTGGCGCCTATATCTTTCTGTCACATTGGGCTCAATAGAGACACATCCTGTTAGATTCGAAGTTAATAGAATTGATAGAAATAAAGTTTCTGTTCATTAAACAAGTCTAGACTGCATCTCTCAGCAGGATATAATTGTAATTTACCTTTTCCCTGAATTTCTCTTCATGTTGTAACTTGCAACTGAAGCCAACAATGATTGTCTTTAGCTTGGACCAAAAAAAAAAGAGGAAAGAAAACATGGTCTTTACTCTCCTGGAAATATTATTTACACACTGCAAACGATTGAACTAAGCTGACTGGACGATTCCTCCCTCTGTAATTCCAAACTTTTAAACACTGAGATCATTTCTGTCTGAGAGTGACGAGACTAAAACAATGTCAACATGCAGCTTCTTTAACCACACAAACATACATAAATTATTGTGAAGGTCCAGATTTTTAGCAAATAAGCCAGTTGGTTAGTTCCTTATAAAATCAGTTGCATTTTGGGTAAAAGAATCATATGAAACCACTTCCCTTCTGTGAAATGTGTAAAGAGGGGGGAACTGAAAAAATGAGTTTTTATTGCTGTCATAAAATGAGGGAGTGGATCGCTGGTGATGAGGTTAGTTAAGCATTAAATATGTCAAACAGTATCTGTTGAGGCTTTCTACTGAAGCATATGAATACAGTAACTGACCAGTGGTCACTTCACCACCTTATTCTTGTGATTATCCAGCTCTACTTCACACCTAAATATTGTAGGCTTTATTAAATGCTTGAAAAACCAAAGCATCCTTGTAGACGTTGTGCAAATAAAATGTCTCTAACTCGCAGTTTGTCTTATCGTCCAACAGATTTCTGTCAGTTGCCCCCAGTTGAAGGTGATGGCCAAACCTTCATTCACTCTGTCTTTTATAATCCCGAGAAGGATCAGTGTGAGCCCTTCATTTACTCAGGCAGCGGTGGAAACAACAACCGGTTTGAAAATGAACGAGAGTGCATGAGAAACTGCTCTGCCAATGTAGATAATATCTACCCCATTGATGGTAAGATTGTTTAATGAATTCATACTGAAAATATGTGTGTCAAATGTAATCATTCATTTTGCTTAACCGATAATACTCAGGTGTAATATGCACACTGTCTCTTGTCATGAATGTTGTAAATATTATCTTGATGTGCACTTCTGTCCGTCCTGAAGAGGGATCCCTCACATTCAACTCTCGATAAGGTTTCTGCAGAGGGTATTGCACATTGTTTAGCTGTATGACGCAAATTTAGATTTTTTAATATAGGCTATACAAATACATTTTGATTGATTGATTGAAGAACTACCTAAAAGTAGATGAACCCAGACTGAAAACAAAAAAGTCCATCCCACACCACGGCTTGTTTCTGAGGACTTTGGAACATGAACTGCAGCAAATGAGTTTTATGACCTAAAAGACCATGAAAGGAAACGACACATCACCTTCACGTCTCGTCTATCTTGACCGAGAGAGAGGAGGAGGGACAGAGACACAGAAAAGAGAAAGAAAGAGCACGAGAGATTGTTAACATTGAAAGAGTATTTCATATTATTGAAAAACAACTAAATGATCAATATCTAACCTCTTTTGTGTGTCAATTTAATTAACCCAAAAATGTTTGTGTTTCTTTTCCTTCGTTTCTTCACATTTAATTTCTGTAATTTTTCTGAGGCTGTAGGAAAAGCTGAGTATTAGCCATACGCCACCAAGTGGTGAAAGAGAAGGACTCATAGACAAGCATGAAAGACCACACCCTGGGCTTTTACAGCCTGCTTGATAAAGTTTGACTCATCTACCACTCTGATTGTGTGATAGTTGATCATGTGCAAACTGTAGTCATAGCTGTGGCTGATCTAATGATTTTAATAATAATGGAGATGTTTTCTCTTCACAGAATCTAAGGCTTGCCACTTAAAAAAGGCCTCAGGTCAATGTAAAAATCAGCTTTTGAGATACTACTATGATTCCATTCATGACAAATGCAAAAAATTCCAGTGGACTGGTTGCATTGGAAACGGAAACCGATTTTTCTCCATGGAAAGCTGCAATAAGACATGTGATGGAATCCACGGTGAGTGTAAATTTTCCTCTTTTGTACACAGTGGCTGATGATATATCACTATGTCAAATAAAAAGAGTCATAAAAGTGCCATCAAAAAAATTTAAACATGTTTATGGTAATTGTCTTGGTTTAAAGATGATGGTGAGGAATTGGAGGAGGATGAGCCAGACACTCCTATTGGTGAGTCCAAACAATGGTTGCATTTTTTTGCATGTTTTGGTACAGATTTGACTGGTGGAATTTATCTATTTATTCAGAAGCTGCAACAAGCTGCAGTTTTTATTTTCTTATTTTCTCATTGTAAAAGGGACAATGTGCCCAAAAGAGGTTGTTTAGTTTTCATTTATTTTGATGGATTATACATGACGTTCTAACTGGTTAAAACATTCTGCAATCATTGTGTTATGTAGTTTATTTATTATTTAGTATGTGATTTGTTAACATAAATCTTCATCTATTACACTGTTGTCCTCTTTGACAGCGATCATCTGCGGAGTTTTGCTTGCTGTCATTATCCTCTCTATCATTATACCTGTGATCGTCTTGTCAGTTAAATCAAAGTAAGACCATTTTTCTTTGTCTTTAGCACATAAAGAATGCTGACAGTTAATGCCACTCTCTTTTAATTATCTACATACTAACTGTTTTTGTTCAGGAAAAACAGCTCCAAGAAGAATGGAGGACGAAAGAGTAATGAACCCAAGCCTGATGCACCTCTTCGAGAACAGGCAATTGAAATGGAATAGATATCATTGATATGATCGATATCATCCATTACAACATGTGGAGTTTTTACCAGATTGGTTTAGTCTTTTAACACTGGTGGTCTTAAAGACAAACATATCAACTTTCAATCATTACATTTAAGTTTGATCATTCATTTTTTTACTGACATGCAAATAGCCATTAGTTTTGTTCAATGTTGTGTTTTGTTTCCCCTCAACTATCACATGCTTTAATTAAGTAATACAAAGTAAATCTGTTTAGTCTGAATGTGATCAGAATAAAAATAGAGTTGAAACAATGTAAATTAATTCACAAACAGAATCAGCAACCATTTTAATAATGAATTAATGGCTGAACTAGTTTTTCAAACTGAAAAAGAAAGGTTTTACACTCTTGGTTGGACAAAACGAGCAATTCAAGAAAAGTTTACCAAATTCTTAAATTTCATAGAGAAAACAATTAACTGAGAAATTATATGAATTGTGAATTGCAGCCATAAAATAAAGACAACCATTGTTCAGTCAAAAGAGGTCCATTACAAGTTAGTCTGATAGAAGAGAAGTCACATTATTTCAAATTCTGACTCTCATCATCCTGTGCATTGTTAACTGAAATGTTTTTAACTATGTGATCTCCCTATCACTGCTGTGTTTCCAAAATATAACTGGCTCAACCATTCGCTAAAAAAGCCCATTCAAAACCTAACACATATATTTAGTTCTGCTTTTGTCCAGCTTTTTTTGTACAGAGGTGCACACTACACACTAACCTTTACTTTGTTAATCTGTTGTTTTGGGCTGTGAAGATCTGAACATAAATGTCAAATGTTTTTCTTTTTTATCGTACTATGTACAATGTGGCCTTAAATCATTAAACTTTGATGCTCATGCTTTTTATTTGGTGTAAAAATGAGTCAAAAATATTTCAGAATAAAAACTACAATGTATTATTTTGAGATAAAAAACAACACTGTTTTATTTTGAGGGGCATATACTACTAGAGTTTAATTCACTGTAGGTGGTCTAAATATCTAATAAATACATGTTTTATCATTCTTTTATAGTTCTAAAATAATTCCAATTTACTTCCAGGCAGAACTCTCATCAAACATGTGAAATGTTGTAGAGATATGAATTTGTGGAGTCTAGTTATAATTTTAACAAAACTTGCGTCAAAAGGTTAACGCAGTCATTTCCTGTTGCCACTAAGTGGTGCTGTGATTGCGACTCAGTATTGTCACAGAGATATGTTCACGCCATGAAGAAGTGAAGTTTGGTACAGATTTGACTATGTCCAAGCTAGTTATATTCTAGCTCCTTTTTAACAAAAACAAAAAAAACTCCATGCCACAGAGCTGTCATTCAACAAAAACACCTCACAATCCCACATCATCGGTTTCTTAAGATCAGATGCGCAAAATTAGTAGTCGATTGCCTACGGACTAGTTCATCAAAGTACTAAGTGTGGATAGCAAAATACTTTTCAATTTGACCAACAAATTTAAAATGGCAGATACTGTGATGACATGTGCCTTTAGGTGGCCAGTATTGAAACAGGCGGAGCTGAAGCAACCATGTCTGAGGAAATGGAGGCACAGGAGAGGTCGGAAGACATCTATGATTGATAGATGAAGTTGTGCTTTTGGTGCATAGCTTCAGCAGATGAAAATGAGTGCAGCTTTCCAGATTCCAACTGTTGCTGCTGGCTGATGATGCAGAAACAACAAAAACCGGTTGACCAAGTATTGGCCCTGCAAGGTCCGACATGGTTTGAGACACTGGGTGGCACTGTGAGCCATGTTTCATTGATTTCATCTATTTGTTTATTTGACAGGCACAACGCTCATTAATCAACAGCAAAATGGCTGTAAATGAGCTAGAGTTAGCCTAATGAGCTAATTTCCATCTGTTGTCCCTGGCCAGCTTTTTAAAATGGCTACTTTAAAATAAAATGACTTGTTATAGTCAACACATATAAACAATATAAACAGACTAATATTCAGACACGAATAAGAATAAGTAACAGCACAACAAATGAGACAAAGCACAGCAAGTCATTTCTTCATCTGACTAGTAAAAGAACGATAAGTATGGACTCTTGTTCAACCCATGAATGTAGAGTATGGAAATAAACGAGATGTTAAAACAAGCATTCATACGTTTCATCAAAGAACAGTAATAAAGTTTACATCCTAACACATTGAGGTCCAGGACGTGAATAAACTGTACTTACCTGCCACCACTGAAACAAAGTAAAAGAATGCTAAAGCACTTTTATAATTACAATTCAGCGTTATGTCAAATGTATCTTAACGTGTTATATAAAGGTGACGTTGTTCCACCGATGACTGAACTGCTGTACATGCCGGAAGCTGGCCTGAAACAAGGAAGCGACATCGCATGCGTACCAAACATAGCAGTCTCACAGTATGGCTGAGTTTGGTGAATAAGATAGGCTCCTCGTGATGCCAGCGGGTATGCACTTAAAAGACCACACAACCGAAACGGATATGAAGAACTCACGGTGTTACTGAGTGGAAAAACGAAGCCGGAAGTGATCTGGGATAACGCTCAAGGAAACTCTGTCACCTTCGGTTGGTGCTTGGTCGAGCCGGCAGACCCTACGTCACTTCCTCAAGTTATTTCCATTTGTTTGTGACCAACGCCAGCAGTTATCCTGCACCCTACACACCACAGATAACGATGCTGCTTTATTTCAAACATGTCGGGGTGAGATATATTTAAACTTCCGTTCTCTGAGAAACTGCAGGAGATCCGGCAGCGACCAGACGTGTTAGCTTGAGCAGAGGCAGAAAAACGTGCGACCGCTACGATAAAGTACTTGTTCGGCTAACGTTAGCTAGCTAGTTTAGGTTAATTGGCCACCTATTGTTAGCCTGGTCCCCGGTGCGGCGGTGTTGGGTAACGTCAGCCGGCTCGTTCACCGCTGTGGACCGATGGAGTGCCCTCATCTGAGCTCGAACGTGAGCGGCGCTGTGGATTCACCCGGGTTCCCTCACGGGGCGCCGTCCTCCTGGTGCTGCAACGGTGAGTCTGTCACACTGAATCCCACCTGTCTGTGTCTTTGTCTCCTGTCTCCTTTATGCCAAGCAGGGCAGAAACTGCACCATGCACACGATGCTGTCGCTGTGACACAAGGAAGAGTGATCCATTAAGAACAGTCACGTCAGTGTCGTGTCTCTTGTTTATAATTAATCCAGCTTCATGTTCTGTCTCCAGTCTGCAGGTCTAATAAAAGTCCGTGGATTTGCCTCACGTGTACCACGGTCCACTGTGGAAGGTGAGATGGCATCTGTTGTTTTTACTGCAACTCAAGCTGCCCTGAACACACCACAGTGGAAACTTCAGTAACTTCAAATACTGGCGTCTCAGTCCTTTTGCTTTTGGGGATTATTTAAACCCTGGCAAGTCAATAACGCCTTCATGAAAAGAACTACGATTCTTTAAATAGAGTGGTTTTTTATTTGTCCCTGTAGGAAAGAGACCATCCCACTCCAACATAACAAAAACATCAACAGACATAACCAACACTTACTATGCACCTTTAGGAGCTCTGGATTGACAGTGGTAGACGTTTGATCCAGACCAGCTAGATAGAGATACTGCTTTTTTGCAGGTTAAAACTCACAGCTTTTGAAGTAAAGGACATGTTTGAGTATTTTTGTACATGAGTTGGGGGGGAGGGGACACCTCATCACCCACTGTGATCCTTGCCCTAATTATGACTCAGTCCTTGTATATGCATTCAAAACATGGTAATGTAAGTCCCAACAGTTTACTGGCTGTTGTTCAGTTTCTTTTTTTTCCCCCAGGACTTTTTGCTCCTGGGCTTCGTAAGCCAAACCAATACAGGGCATCATATGTGTCATTTCCAGTTGCCGTTTTTATTTGGACAAGGGATGGAAGTCTGAATTTAAGAAATGGTTTTTAAACTGAAAATACAAAATACCATTAATACCATAAAGTGTTCATACACAGCCTTATGGGTTTTTCAGAGATCAAGGATCAAATTCTTTTTTTTTTTTAAGACAAACTGATGCTAAAGTGTGCTAAATTCAAGGCACAAACGTATTACAAATTTGGAAGTTAAGAAGCAACTTAGGCTGACCTCTGTTGATGTTTGCACTCTAAAATAACTTCTCTTTTATCTAGATATGTCAATGGACATGCAAAGAAGCACTTTGAAGACACTCAAGTTCTCAGCAACAGTCAAAGGAAGGTCGAGAAACAGGAAAAAGAGAAATCCCATCACTCTGTCTGCATGGACTGCAGCAACTTCAGTGTGTTTTGGTGAGTTTCCTTCAAAACCAAACTATCTTTGTGTACAATCTGTGACTCACCGTGGGGCCCTGCAAAAGTACGGTCATTAAAACCTTTATCAGTCAAAGCATTCTGATTCCATGGTAATGGGAACCAAATGTTTTGAACAACCTTCTTTAATCTGTTGCTTTGCAAGTGATCCTACATTCTTAGGTTACATGCCACTAAAACTGTGCATGTACACCTGTGGTTCAGTGGTAAATGCTACAACAGTTAAACACACATATTAATGATGACTGTGTTTCTAATCTGAGATTCTCCTGGGTTCAATCCTCTGTAAGTTTGTTCTGTTTTCAAACATGCATGTGTCTTTTCTAATGTGGCTTTTATAGTTACAGATGTGATGAATTTGTTGTCAATGACACTAAACTTGGGCATGTGCAGAAGGTGAGGGAGCATCTTCAGAGTTTAGAAAAGTAAGTACCAATCTCAAGAACCAAGTCTCAATATATGTTTGTTGCCTCGACAATCATTTTTAATGGAGGATTTGTTTTGATATATTAATGGTGTTTGTTTCAGAAACATAAAACATGTTCAATAAAAGATCGGTACCCAGATTAAATGTTTTTCTCTCATCCAGCTCAGCTTTGATGGGTGACAGACAGAGGAAAAGAAAACTCCAGGAAAGTCCAGCTCCAGACAGCAAACTGTTAAAAGACAATGTAAGTTAAAGTAAATATTATGATTGTTTCTTATTTATAAAGTAGTCAAGTTGCAGCTGCTTTACATTTGTGCCCTAACACAACTGTGTGCCTCTGCTAACAACACTTATACCAGCTTTGGTCAGATTTCCCTTTCATTAGACTGTATTTACATAGTTCCTCAGTGAAATAAGTCACAGCAGCCTTTGCAGACCTCTGCACAAACTGACTATATAGATATCTTTAAATATTCGTTTAAAGCTTATATAAAGTTTATATATAATAAACATGTTAGTGTGTGTCACTTGTCTCTGCCAGGACGTGGCAGCTTTAGGTGCCACAGGCCTGCGGAACTTGGGCAACACGTGCTTCATGAACGCCATTCTGCAGTCGCTCAGGTGAGGCACTGAGGATGAGGTTGCATTCATGGTGAACTGGGTTTGCAGCTTGGTTCAGTTCCTCCGCTCCCGTAGACCCTGGGCCCCACGACCAGTCACCCTTTATTAATTCAGTCTGGGGCACAGTCAGGGGGATTATTACACAGGCAGCTTGGAGACAGGACACAGTAAAAAAAAAAAAACAGACTTTCCAACTAACACAGTTCCAAACTGAGGATTATACTGATGTGTCTACGTTTGCTTTATATGAAGAACATCTGATATTACTGCTAACTATTTGCCAAAGCATGTGATGGAGTAAAAAATATCTGGTTTCTTACTTTTCTGGCACCAATTAGTTTCCATTTATTTAAAAATGGTGTAAACAATCTAAATCTGAAACTTAAAGTAATTCATGACAGTATTCAATACTGTGAATATACATTTGTCTTTGTTACATGTATATTGTCTTTGCAATGGCTTTTTGGTTGCCACATTACACATTAATGTTAATTTATCATCAGTGTAGTTTCCCCACATCATTGTCTATAAAATAAAATCTGCAAAATCTTTCTTTTCACCTTCTTCATTATTTATTAATATTTTTAAAGATAAACAAATAGATTAAAAAAAAAAGAAAGAAACATCACATCATAGTTTAGAGTACATTTACTTTGACACTCTTCATCAACGGCTATTAGATAATTCAGCAAAGTTAAGGCAAATATATTTCTTATATTAACTGTTTACTCAGTTGTTAATGGTTATTCCCATATGTAACAAATTTAGAAAATCTCTAGTGTGGAACTCTTCACTAAACGTGCGGGTTTTTTTTCAACAGCAACATCGAGCAGTTCAGCTGTTATTTCAAGGAGTTGCCCGCGGTAGCTCTCCGCAGTGGTAAGACAGCAGGAAGAAGGATGTACCACACCCGCAGCCAAGGGGACAACAGTGTGTAAGGTCCTCTTCTGAAGGAGGGAGGTTCATGGGCTGAGTGCATTGATCTGAAATTCATTTCAGCAAGTGTGAAATTAGAAGACAATCCTCAGAAATCTTTTATTAGGCTCCGGACAACCAAACTCAAAGTGCACTACTCAATATCACAGAGTGGGATAGAATGACTGACCAGAAAAGAAAACATGAGTTTATATTGCATAATGTCAGAGTATTAGATGCTCTTTAGATTCTGACTGCACCAGTAAATGCAGCGTGTTGACAGGTTTGCTCTGTGTTAAACAGGTCGTTAGTGGAGGAGTTCAGGAAAACCCTTTGTTCGCTGTGGCAGGGCAGTCAGACTGCCTTCAGTCCAGACTCCTTATTTTATGCCATATGGAAAATCATGCCAAGTTTCAGGTAAGCCCACATTGTACATAGGTGAATTAAGTTCCTTATAACAAGCATGTTATAAGCATGTGTTTTTTGTGTCCAGGGGTTATCAGCAGCAGGACGCCCACGAGTTCATGCGCTACCTGCTGGACCACCTCCACAGAGAGCTGCAGTACAGTCGTAACGGGTCGTCGCTCCCGGTCTCACCTCAGGATGGCGTCAGACTCTCCACGGCAGAGGGCAAATGCTGCATGCAAGTCCATCCAACCTTACAATTATTTTAGTTTTGTCACTTTTTTTGTGTTTTCTGCTCTTTCCCAGCTTAATTTATATTGAAACCTATGAAGTGCAGTAGTCATGCAGGCAGCTGTCAAAACCCAAGCGTCTTATTTTTTCTAGTTTTATTTTTTATTATAAGCAATGTAGTTAGAACCTTGTCGTTGTAATGAGCACAGCCACAGATGAGTTACTTGAGTACATTTTCAAAAAAATTTACCCCTTTTTTAGTCAGTAAACACTGATTGGGTCTAGAATATGTTCGGCTCTTTACATATTCATATTCTTTTGTGTTGATTGATCACAAGAATATTTGAATGTATGCACATTTATTTATCAAACCTGCTTTGTTTGATGTTTGACTCTTCACAGAAATGGGACTGCCAGTGTTGTCACTTCAATTTTTGGCGGAATACTTCAGAATGAGGTCAACTGCCTGATATGTGGGACAGAATCTCGAAAGTTTGATCCATTTCTTGGTAAAGCAACTTTTGTGACTGAATAAATGTTCACAACACGTTAAAGAAAGAAAGATTACCAGTAATTCTGTGATCTAGCAAAGCCTGAATTTAAATGTGACAGTACATGTATAGATTCTTGCTTTATGTGACAAAGTGAATCAAGAAATGCAAATCCTGTTATATTGGGTGAGATGAGTAAAGCAAGATAAAACCTGATGATAAATGACATCCGAACATTTGTCTTCTTACAGATTTGTCTTTGGACATTCCTAGCCAGTTCAGACAAAAGAGAAGTAAGGACCAGGAGCCAGGACCAACCTGCACCTTGCGTGGTAATTTCTCATGACTCATTAGACAGGTTCTTTGGCAGTGTTAGATTCTATTAGTATTTCTATTTGCTGCTGAGATTAATGACAACATTTTGTACTTTTTATTTTATTATTAGACTGCTTACGTAGTTTCACTGACCTGGAAGAACTTGATGAAACAGAACTGTACTATTGCCACAAATGTAAAAAGCGACAGAAGTCCACGAAGAAGTTCTGGATTCAAAAGCTGCCAAAGGTAGGAGCCAGAAAATCTCAATTTTATAATAATTCACCATTCTGACTTAAAAAGTGTGCTCTGGTGTAACTGGGGGTTTTGTTTCCATTTGTAGGTTTTGTGTCTTCACCTTAAAAGGTTCCACTGGACAGCCTTCTTGAGAAACAAGGTCGATACCTATGTGGAATTTCCACTGAAAGGCCTGGACATGAGGGGATACCTGCTTGAGGTGAGCACAAAACAGAAGAGATGCTGATCATGGAATTTTACAATAGCGGTTTTAAACTGCTATATCTCAGCCAAAAGATTTTAAAGAGTAGGAGTTATTTTGTGACAACAGTCTAAAAATTATCTCATGATGATGATGAGGAACAAACCATTTATTTAATTATGACTAGTGCAGCTTAACTGAAGAAAATAATGGCGGTCATCGAAAGCCACACCAATTCCACAATGAACTAATAGGTCAGAGATCAGCTGCACTTCTCAGGACTCAAGAAATACTTTGCTGTACTTATATCACAAAATACAAAATAACAAAACCTCAATAATACTTGTATTAATAGGCCATCCATGCTTTCCTCTATGTCCATTGTTTGGAAAGACTTGAGAACTTGTCTGCAGAAGTGGCCATTGTGGTCATTTTATTTGTTTTCCCTCCAATTCACCAAGAACCAAGTCTACTCATCTAAATTTAACCCCTTTGTAATTAAGAGGGTTTGATAATTTTAAAAATAAGCACAATGCCAGACAGCTGACTTTGGTAAGACATGAGAAATGTAACACTGATCTGTAAGCATTGTAAGTTCAGCACAAACTGTGCAGCTGCTGACAGCATGACGAGTACAATGGAATAGATAGTATAGAAGGTTTGTATATTTACAAAAATTACAGTAGCTCCTTTGTCAAACTGGTGATTTAATCAGACCAAATGTTCCCCCGTCACAGCCAGCTGATGATGGATTTATATCCATGAAGAAAAATAAATGTCATGCAGAGAGATACATTTTGGTTTCTCACAGACACAATACATCTAAAAATATTTGAATTGTGTACACACATAAAATAAAGACAGTTGCTAGTAGCTCTAGTTGCTCCAGGGGGTGCTATTGCTATGCAAATCTGTTTGACAGCCTCAACAACGAATGCAAAGAAAAATCTGTAATTTTCCTTCACATTATTCTTTTTTTCGTTATCAGCTTGAAAGTTGTATCATTTCCATCAAGATTTATCGAATATTGTTTTTTTTTAAATCATCATCATCTGCATTCAGATGTAAATGGTGTGAGTAGAACTAAGTCGACAAGAAATTCAATTGAATTTAGGTTTATTTGCGAATCTCAAAATCCCAACTTACTTTATCTCAAGTCACTTTACATCATAAAGTAAAGACCGTACAGAAATGTAGAGGGAAATCCATCGGTTCTCACAATGACCAAGCACATGGTGACCATGGAGAGGGAAAACCCTTCTGACAGAGCCAGAGCTGAGGAGGGCGACCATCCTCCTCCACCGGTTGGGTTTGAAGGGGAGTAATGGGTGGGAAAAAAATAAGAGAGGGATGGAGGGGGTGAAAGAAAAGGGAAAGAGACCACTATCAGTTGTGTTAATTCTCACCTTGCTCTCGTGTTTGCAGCCAGAGAACTCTGTACCAGGGAGTTGCCTGTACGACCTTGCGGCTGTTGTCGTGCATCATGGTTCTGGGTGAGTGGAACATTTTTCAGGCTTGATCTTATGCTCTCTATTTCAGTGCTTTTACCGATTATATCTATTCCCATTGTAGACAAAAGCCAGATGTTAGTGGGTGTTAGTGTTTTGTTTTTTTACCTTTTGAAAAGGAGCTTTAGTTTAAACACACAAAGGGTGAAGTAATAATTGACATCCAGTGCTTCTGGGGTTTAAGTTTCCTTATGATTTACCATATTAATGAGCACTGACAGCAGTCTAGATGTGCTTTATTCACCATCTGGGCAAAATTGAAATCAACACGTATATCTGCACATCATCATCTGCTGAGCAGCTCTACCTACCACAGTCGGCTGTCAGTCACCCCAGAGCTATAAAACGGTTCAGATCCAGTTTTGTTGAAAAGCCTTGTTGACAGCTCCGGTTTAAAAATTCATGAAGCCACTAAATGTTGAAAGCCGTTAGGCGGAGAGTCCTTGAAAAAGCATTTAGACAAGCCAGGAGGAACTGTGGATCAAAGTGCTGCTGTTTTGCCTTTTGCCTCTGAGTGGCGATGTTGCGCTGCTGCATCCCCCTCCCTTCAGCAGCAGGAAATTAGGTCTTGTAGGAAGCCAGAGAGTAGAAGCTGATGGATGTGTCTGTGTTCACAGGGTTGGATCAGGGCATTATACAGCATATGGCAGCCACAAGGGCGGCTGGTACCACTTCAACGACAGCACAGTAACTCTGACCAATGAGGATGCAGTGAGGAAGGCCAAGGCCTACATCCTCTTCTACGTGGAGAGGACTGGCCACGTGCCCTCAGACAAGACCACCACCAACAAACCCGCTGTGGACAACACGGCCCCAGACGGCATTTCTTCAGGAGCAGGTGGCCGGGACCAAGTCACAGCAGATACGGAGGCTGCAGATGGTGTTTCGATGGATGCAGCAGCCTCACACATGGTGGATACCTTGGACAAGAAATCCCCAGATAACGTCAACGTGGCAAATGTGGGTAGAGACATGGATGAAGCTGACACAGATAGAGATTCCTCTGACAAGGCTGCAACAGAGGAGAGCGGCCAAGCTATACAGACGTCTGCACAATGATTCAGTCAGACTTCACTGCCTTAGACCAGCTCCCCACTCCATGTCGGCTCCACGTCGGCCACATCTCACACAGTGCTTGATTATAATAATTTTTCTATGTATAATAATATATGTGCAACAATTCTTCTTTTATGACTTGCATGACGGCATCATGTATAATTTGCTGCTTGATTTTTGTTTAGTAGACTCTGCATTTATTTCCTTGATGTTGTAATCTTCAGTTGAGGTAGACTTCTCCGTATGTAATAGATTACAAAGGTGATTGTTAAGTAATGAAGCTTTAGCCTTGGAAAACCTCAGTTGGTCCAATGTTTAGACTGATGAGACACTGTGTCATTGTGAAAAGAATAGGGTTTTTTTTTTTTTTTTAAAGTTTCTAACTATATTTTCCACATATTAAGAACCTCACAGTTCTTTTTTTACAGGTATTAGTGGAGATTTTAGGATTTAAATCCAACACATTTATTGACTGAGAGTTGCTCTTTAGAGTCTTAGAAAGTTGTTTTAACCTCTTGACCAGAACCAATGTGAAAGAAATGATCATTGTCTAATTGTTTAGTTTTTTGTCTGTACTGGTGTCGGAGTATATTTGAACTACACACGCCCCATGAACTTCAGAAAATGTATCAGGCAAAGTGAACATGACAAAATACAACGAAGAGTCTTTTTTTTTTTCAAATGTTTGATGTTTTTCTGAGCTCCACTCCTTTTCTAGTGAGCCTGGCAGCGAGCCGTTACCACGATCAGACATCCTGTAAAACTGATAGCTAAGCAGACACTCTTCTGATGCACCTGCTCTGAAAGTCATTTTTTTAAATAGTGCTTTAATAGGCAGAATATTGCTTTGAATAAGAGAACAATTAGCTCATGTAATCACAAAACCTCAGATGAGAAATGTCAAATTTCAGATCCAGATTCAGTTTATTCCTGATTTAGTTTATCTAAATTAAGCTCTGGGTTACAGAATTAAAAAATAAAATAAAAACTTCTTCTCCAGGACAGAGGGGCGGATAAAAAGTTGACACTGTCAGTCATTCGACAGAATATTAATATGCAATTGTTAAAACTGCTGACTTGGTGTTTCAGACATTTGATACCTTTTGTTTTAAAAATGTGATGTTTTTATATACATTTTCATGTTCTTTGACAAATTTTAATGACCAAAATGTAAAATAAATATAGACTAGAAGTACATTTTTCCAAATGTAAACATTTAGTCTAGTCATTTATTACTGTTTACATAGGATGTCACGTTTTGTAAGCTGGACACATGCACACCAGAAGGTACATTGGTAATTGTCCCAACACCGGTATTATTGTTGTTCGTTAATGGAAAACAGCCTTTGATATGTTCAAATACGACCTTAGAGAGAAAAAAATGTTTTAGCATGCCTCTTTTTTTTCCTCCCTTCCCTCTAGCGAACATCTCCACCCACACACACTCATGAGAGCTCCCCTCAGGACACGTGCCAGCCAATCAGCCTTCTCGCTCAGGCAGGAACAAGTGCTTCTGTATATGCTGAACAACAGCTGCTCCTCCTCACCTGCTCACCGGTGGCTGCAGGCTCGCTGCTCCATCCCCTTTAATGACACAACCCTTTATTTCTGTTCCCTTTTTCTCTTGGAGGCTCAATCACAGCAGCTAATAATGAGCTCACGTTGTATTTGTTGAGATCAGGGTTCTGGTTAAGGACATCATGACACCATGAGTCACAGTACAGACTGTAATCAGCCTCCCAACAGTGCTGTTTCCCACCATCTTGCATTTCTTTGGAGATTGGTGGTGATAACAAGTGGAACAGGACATAACTGGCAATGGAGTGATGACAGATATAATGGTGTTTTGCCTTTTGCCATCTCAGTATGTTCTCTAGTTGGGCAATTGCTCAGCCACACTGAGTCATGGTTCACTTATCATTTCATAACAGAACAGGTTTGTGTAATGGTTTCCTCACTTGGATGTTTAACCTTCACTGGAGGATGAGCACAGTGCGACTCAAGATGGGTGTTGTTTTCACATTCTTATATTGGCAAAGAGGTTGAAGGAGCAGACATAATTTTAACAAGGCAACTAAAGTATTATTTAAAATATAATTCCATTCACTTTGAACATGACATGTGTCATTCAGTGGGTATCTGTGTTTGAGAATTAGATCAGGTCAGTGTAAACATCTGGCTCCGTCCACTGCTGGCTGCCTGTTGAGAGCCACGACAGATGGAAAGGGAGCGTATGGCTGAAACACTTCTATCTTCGACCAAGCCGACAGTTGTCTTCCCAAAATAGCTCACACTCACACGTCCTTATATGTGCAGGCCTCCAGCATGTGCCTGAGAAGGCATCATGTATCCAGGCCACACAATACAGGCTGTAGGCTCATTGTTGCTGCCTACCAGCCGGCCTGTCGCTGCCCAAGGGACGAGACCCCTCTGTGTGTCTCTGGACGGCTCACCATGCACCTCACCCAGCTCAACCACGAGTGTCTCCTCCACCTTTTCTCCTTCCTGGACAAGGACAGTCGCAGGAGCTTGTCCCTCACCTCTCAACTGCTGCACGAGATCTTCGTGGACCCCTGCCTCTGGAATCTGCTCCACTTCAGCTCGCCGGGTCAGCTGAGGAGGGACAACTTTGTGCTGGGACCCTCGCTGCGGTACCTGACTATTTGCTGGTACTCCAGCAGAGTGCAAGTGTGCAACATCGAGGACTGGCTGAAGAGTTCGTTTCAGAGGGACATCTGCAGCAAACATGAGAGCCTGGTCAGCACTTTCCTGGCCCATGTCTGCCACATGTGAGTGTTTGTGTGGGGTTTCCCTGCTATGTCGTGTATTTTAAAAGACAACCAACAAGAGAATTGCCAAAGGAATAGACCAATAGAGGGTGGATAAAACAGGACGGGTGCTTTTTTGTTTTGTGACCCCCAGGCTATTTAACCAAGCAATCATTTGAATATTCGGAAAATAATTTACAGCAGAAAAGGTTTTTAAATTAGACATAACATATGGGATAACTTTTTCCGATCTTAGTGGTTCTTTTGCGACCACTCACAATTACCCCCTGACCTATTGAGGTCCCGAGCCCTAGGTTACACAACAATACAAACCAGAATCTTAAATGTGGCTGTGGAACTAAATGAACGTTCATTCTAACACATCCTCAGTTAAAATTGAACACGGATAGATTTATTTAGGTGTAGGTGTTACTGTCATTATGTCAGACACTATCACTGCTTTAATCATAAAATTATTTCTGGAGCTTGATTATGATGGGTTTATCTGGGGGGGGGGGGGTGGTATAGTTACTATTTGGCCAAATGTGTCTCACCCACGATCTCACAATTTCTGGGGTTTTCAGGGTCATTCACACCCTCCACAAGGAGGTGAATGATGCATTTTCTTGAAAAGGCACATGGCTTAGTGAAGCTGCCATGTTTAGCTGTAGGCAGCAGGAAACAAAAATCATTAGAAACAGATGGTGGATCCTGAGCTGGCAGTAGAGACAGAGCAATGACACATCTGTGGGACACGAGAGTGATTCCATTAACTAACATAACTGTGGTCAGATATCAAATTATGTTTGGTGAATGCTGTGACAGCTGGATTTGATAGGTCACTGAAACGTAGCGTTTTTGGCAGCCGGCCTCATGCGGCCGGCTGCATGCAGGAATCAGCCTGGAGAGACATAATGAGGTCTCTGGGTAATTTCTTCAGTGTAACAGTAATAACGGTTGATGTGAGGGAGCCAGGCCACCACTGCTGGCCGGGACAAGAGAATGGAAGGGAGGCTGGCTTATGGGTTCAGTGTATGACCCTTTGAGGATTTCCTGTATTGTGAAAATTGAGACGCAAGACACGAGGGCTGTGCGAGCAGTCAAAACTAGAACCACCTACTTTGTCTGGGTCCTGTATCTCAACGGGCTACAAGCACACTCCCTGCATACTGATAAACCCTCCCAAATAGTCCACAGGAGAAGAAAGCAAGTGCACGTGACACAGTGGGAGGGGACATGCAGAAGCTGGGGGGGTGATAAAGAGTGATTTGGCTGCAGACCCTCCCAGTCAGCTGCAGACTGGAGATTTACACAAGCAGGTGGAGCCTACAATTGGCTCTTTGTTGCTGTTAGAGGAATGAACATGTGCGTCTGTCTCTGCCTGCCTCTTCCTGGATAAAAAGCCATGCAAACTCTGACGCCAAGCTCATGTCTGACTGTTTTTTTTTTTTATCTCCATGGAAAAAACTATAAACCATAGCATGTCAGTGGGCCTCTTTATTGTGTAGTTTCCAGTGTAATGCTCCCCTCGTACAGATGACTCCAGTAAATCAATCATCAGGAGCTCAATCATTTGATTTTGATCATCTTGAGGTCACAGTAGCAGGATTATGCAACATGAATTGACATGCTAAGCATGCCATGCAGTGTGGGTTGGACAGTGGGCGGCACAAGAAGCCTTTGTGGGTTTTTTCTGGGTGGGTTCATTCCAGTATGAGATATTCACCATTTGAATAAAAGGATGCATTATCTTACAAAACAAGCTTCAGCACGTTGTTTGGGTAATACTCTAGGATGTCTTCTTACAAAGTTTAAATATTCCCTACCGCATTGAGATAGTGAAAAATTCCGAAAAACCTCTTAAGCCTGTTAAAAAGTGGCCAATCCACCTAACAGGCCGGAGGAGTGGAATGTTAAATATACGTCTCAGTTCTTTTTGTAGTTCACTGGATGATTTGATCAGACGGAATAACCGTCAGGAAACCAAAGAGCTCATTAGGGAGATGATTACAGGTTAGTGGTGTGGTGCTCTGCTTGTGCTCAGCTCCGACCAGACTGCCCTCTATGTTGTGTGTTTTAATCATAGGTTTTTAATGTGAACTGCAGTTTATACAGCAGATACACAGATAGATAGAGATAGATAGATAGATATATAGATAGACACACAGATAGACAGATAGATAATATTTAGATGATAGATAGATAAATAGATAGATAGAGAGTTGACAGAGGAAAATAAAGTCATTAACTGGGTGTTTGTTTGCCAGTGTGCAGTTGTGAAACGCAGGGGAGGTTGATGTGGTTATATTAAGACAAGGTGACATGTAGATAATTATATGCTTTTGGGATAATAAACAACACAGAGTCACACACACACAGACACACACACACACACATTAGCACACAGTGAGGGGAGGAGCCACGAGAGGGTGGATTATGTAACAAAGTTTGTTGAAGTTTTTATACCATTATGTTTACCTCTGTGCCTCTGCTGTGGTTATTAGAAAGCAGCTGAAATGCCGTCAGCTCCGAGCTCCATTTACCAGGACTCTCTGCCTTCTTCTTCTACTTCTTTTTTTCTTTTGGTCAACGTCGATACTTTGCAGTCACATCCGCTGATAACCCCCCCCCCACATTTGTCCCGTGTAACAATGCAAACGGGGGCACGTGGATTGACTGCCCTGTCCCATGTTCGGAGGTTACTGGGGCAGCACCCTCAACCCTTGAAGGCAACTGCAGTATGCTTGTCTCACATGTGGCAAACTGCTAAGATTATATAAGTCTTTATGTAATCTGCATCATCTAACGTGAATTACATCCCATTTGCCATCAGGGTCTGCCAGCTCTGTAGCTGCCAGGCTGCCAGTTGGTTGCAGTGCACTTCCTGGTAATGGATGGAAATGAGCAGCAAACACATGCAATGATTCATTTTTGGAAGAATTTCCTGAAAAAAATGAGCATGAGAGAATGTGCAATGCTGTTATTCATGAAATATCCTGTGATTGTTCTGTGCCACCTCAACATTCTCCATTTGTGCACGGGAGGGACTCATAAACCAAATGGTATCAAACTGCTTTGTTTTAGAATCAGACTGCTGCCTCTTATTGTCATTGTTCATTTCTCATTAATTGACTCAGATCAGACCCTATACTACAGCATATATCCCCCTCTGTTATGTCCAGGTCTATATTCCATTACATGTTTGGGAACCTGTCATTGTTTAATGATATCACTTGCTGTGCCACAGGTGTCCCAACCTGCTGGAGTTGACCCTCTCTGGCTGCGGCCACATCACTGACCAGGATGTGGTCTCCTTGCTGCAGAGCTGCAGGAGGCTGCGTCGCCTTCACCTGGAGAACTGCGTCCGTATCACCGACCGCAGCCTGGAAGGCGTGGTGGCTCACGGAGACGGTCTGGAGGAGGTGAAGGTGGACTTTTGCAGGAACATCACTCAGGCGGGGCTGCAGGCTGTCAGGGAGAGGAGGCCAGGCCTCCAGCTGACAGCAGAGAGAAGTGCTGACATGATCCCTGACAGCAAGCCTGAGGAGAAGGTGCCGCTGAGGAGGACACTGCAGAAAGTCCTGCTGTTCTCCTGAGGGAGGAGTCTCAGCTTCTCTCTCAGATGGACTGCAAGGGAAAAACAATTCTGTGACAAAATTTGAGATGTTTTTTGAAGTGTTTTTATAGTTTTGATATCTTTTTTATACAACACACTATATGTTGAATATGAATATTCCTTACAAAACATTCTATGTAAGCTGCTTCTATTCCATGTTGATCAAAAAACACACGTGTCTACATGACTTCAGAGGACATTGCATTGACTTACATGGATTTCCTGGAGACCTGCCCTAACCATAGTTACTACTTGCCTAACCCTAGTTTAGTTTATCGTAGCTTAGATTAGCGCAGACTTGAAACAGAGGGCTGATTCTATCCAAACGTAAAATAACTGAACAGTAAAAATAAAAATAACTAGCTCTCTGATTAATAAACAATAGTTCCCAGGTTTTAAAGAAGAACATATGTGTTAGACTATGTCTTGGCCAGATGCAGTTGCCACCAGGATTCTTCATGTTAAAAGAAAAATCTGAATTTGTCCATATTTTTTCTTTGTATGAATGAGAATAAACTAATTCCAACTAGTTGATATATGAACTTACTTACTACTTATTTACTGTACTGATGTGAGGGTGGTGTCAGCCATCTCAACACAGGCTATCAACAGTTTAATTAAAATATAACCTCCCCTGAGGGTGATATCACACACCTTCATGATACAAAGAGAAGTCATGTGGTGGCTCAGTGTTCTCTCTGTCATGGTGAGACATGTTGAGAGGAGAGGTTCTATCAGGGCAGAGAGGCCCTGTGCCTGAGCCCTGATTGGAATCATATTATATAAGACTGTGAGACATATGAAAGTAGGTTGATTGGGGGAGTGCGTCTCCCCCTGTAAATGCCATGTGACAATTTTATTGCAGACTGCTGCTGTGGAGAGCGCCACATCCTATGAAGTCTAGAGAATTACCATATCCTCTCAAAGAAGGTCAGTGTAATCAGGAATATGCTTTTTTCCCTATCCGACCAGGACGTGGGCTTATACTGTATGAGGCGGTTTTTCAGTTTCCTGTTGTTGTTCCAGAAAGGTCACAATACTGTGTGTGTTTCTACTTGATGTATTTTTTTCTCACTGTGTTTCTGTATTTGTTTTGTTTTTATACTTATTTATTATCTGGAAAATCTAATTTCTCCAATTTTGTGATGGAAAATAAAGTTTTTATGGCTGTAAATTTGAATCTCTAGAATGATGAACCCTCAAAAATTAAAATATAAATCAAAAACCTTTTTTCGGGAACAGTTTTAGGATTCATTTTTGGAGAAAAAACTATTTATTTTTATACCTGTTGTTCATTAGCTTAAAATAATGATAATTATTATTATTGATCATCAAACATGTTAATTTTGAGCCATAAAAGGTTTTGTATTGATGCATTATTGCAAAATTATAGCACTGATGATTGTATCTTGACACTTTTCTTTCAACTTCATTATACAAAATGTTTTAAGAGCAATTAAAAAAACACATCCATCTTGCTTTTAATCCATTAGAATTAAGAGCATATTGAAGAGCAATTTTATCTTTACATTTAAAACAAATCTTTGCATATTGGGTTGATAAGAGCCAGAACACAAATTAGAGTCACACTGGGTCGCTCTGGGATAATACTTGTTAGACCAGGCTTACTGAAAACTATAATACACATTAAACTTTATAATACACAACACAAAAAGGAAAGCCCCCATGTGTGGGTGAAGAATAGAATGTGCTACTTTAATATTCAATAATGCTGCTGCAGTGAAACAGAGGCCATGATTTATTGCTTACCATCAAGAAACCTGCTTTAGTTGAAGTGCTTGCCAGTTTCGACCATTAAAGAGTTATGAGCTGCAGGTGGGGAACCCCTCAGGCATCTGGCTGCAGACAGAAATCCAACACAACAACACGACTGAGACATGTGACAATGCAACATACTCAACACGTCACAGCTCTGCTCGTTTCTACCAGAGACCGGTTTTCTTCTTAAAGGTGCTTTGATTTTAAAAGAACTCTGTTGTCCAGATGCATGTACGTCACTGTGTTATCCATTGTGAGGCAGCTGCAGCCTTTTCAGTCAACACACTTACACACTGTGTGTGTGTAACATTGTTTTGTGAATTGCGAATGAAGTATCCAAGCACAGCCTTCACTCCGATCACATTTAGGGAGAAGAGACGATTTGTGCGATCAGACAAAAGACAACCTTGTGTCTGACAAGAGCAGCTACTGTGTCGACAAAGTCACACTCTGAGCTGAACAAACATTTTCTGTGTGAGTGCTTGGATATTTAGTTTATGCAAGAAATTCACAGTGTCTGACATTCAACGCAAATGCTCTTTTATAAGATCACTGCTGGTACATCCAGTCCAGCATTGTGTTCTTGTGCTGGCCTTATTTCGCTGTAAAGACAGGATTGTTCATGCGAGAGCTAATGCAACAAAAATCCTCCAAGATCAAATGTGGACCCCCGAGTGTGTCTGTATCCACCGTGTCGAGTTAAAGGCCTAAAACTTGTTTGAGCAGCCCTGCCTGAAGTGGAACACTGGATTTGTAGGCTGGGACTAACTATGTCTTCAAACAGACCACACCATGCAATTATATCCCTCCTTTATGAGAGGCTGGAGGCTTCATGTAAAAAAGTGTCTATAAATTGAATATTATTCCAACAGTTATTTGACTGCAGACATCAAATCAATAAAATGAAACATTTCTTCTTTATGACTGCTACAGAAAATATGTAAAAAAAAAAAAAAAGAAAAAGATTGATGACTCGAGGCGTGTCTCAGCTGAAACATTTGACTCACTGCCAGTTTTTTTCTTTGTTATGTAACCCCACCACGAGGACACAAACTTGTTTAGATATAGCATCAGTTTTTATGCTGATGTGCTTTTACATAAAACAAATAATCCACCTGACTGGTTTGAGTCTGGATGAGGAAAATGGTGAGTGGTGGAGGAGGAACTCTATGTTACGCAAGAAACTGCCCATGAGTGTTATTAGCTAAATATGTTTCAAGTAATAAAATGAAAAGCATTCATTATTATGCACTTAAACTTACAATTTGATCAATATGACTGATTCCTTAACGCAAAAGAGGCATTTTGATGAGTTAAAGTATTTTGACTATTTTGTATGTTTGGGAGCATAACGCCAGAGGAGAAGAAAATTCAAATAAATCTCTTCTCTTTCTTTCCTTTTTCGCCCAGACATGACTGAGCTCAATTCAAAACTATTTTCTCACATTTAAATGTAAATGAGAAATAGTCTTCCTCTTGTCTCAGCCTGGTCCTTATTTAAGATCTACTCCGGTAATCTTTATTTGTCCCAAATTATGAGATTCTAGAGATAAAACTGAATTTAGCAACCATCACATAAACAGAAACCATCGTGTTGTATTTATAAGCTATGTTTCGTTTGTCGAATCTTAATTTACATAGTAACTACAAACTGCAGCTTTCATATAAACATAAAGGAGGAAACAGTACATTGTTTGTCTATGTAAAGTATTGACGTAAAAAATATATACAGTAGGATAAATAAAATCACTCATGTGAAGTATAAGTACACTAATTTAATAAATGTATGTATTTATCTGACCACACACACACACCCTCACTGTCATGCTGTGTTGACCAGATGAAATGAACAGCAACATTTGCTGACAGAAAATCATATAAAAGGCCAGTTCCAAGGGATTGATTAAATGTGTTGCTCTCGGTTCATTAGAATAACAAATTTCATTAAAACATTTCTGCCAAGGGAATCGGCTAACCTTCTAATTATTTTAAATTAGCTGCTACGCTCTTAACAAGATGCTCCGCAAATACAGACGAGAGACTGGAATGTGAATGAGGCAGCTTTTTTTTTACATCAGGAAGATATACATTTATTACAAACAAACAACAAGTGTTTATTTACCTCTGGTAAGGCGAGGTAATGTGTTTATCAGTGTCCATTTGTTTGTCAGCATGACTACACAAAAACTGCTGAACAGATTTCCTAGAAACTTCGATAACGAAAGAATTCATTCAACTTTGGGGTTGAGCTTCACAAAGGATTTCTTTTTACTTTCTACATTTCTGACAGAAAAGTTTGATTTTTTTTTTGTATTTGCATGAAGCCATTTCTTTTACCTCCTCCGACTCTCAATGATACTGTTTATTTATAAGCAGGTGTCGTGATCAACCTGTGAAAATGTTGATGCCGCAGAGTCATTTTATTTTCATTCATTTTACTCTCTGTCAAAAGACTACACTACCCACAATGCAACACTACAGCAAACCTGTGACCCAGAAGTGTTCCAGCAGCTGTAGCCCTGAGCTGTTGGCTTCTAGCAAAGATGAGATGGGTGTGCTACAGAGGTAAGTTTTTCATGTTCAGACTCTGCCTCACCTGAGGGAATAGGCTTTCTACAACAATATACTTTGATGTACAAAACCAGTTCCCTTTTATTAAAATGGAGTTTAACAGAATTTAAAATCATGCATATGTCGATGATGACAGATACCTTTACATTTATAAGTTATTACAACCCCAAAAAACTGATAAATCTGCTTCTCTTAGTACAACCTGACATGTAAAAATACTTCAGCTTGCTGTTGTGATGGATGTAGAAAATAGGAAGATTGAATTGACCTAAAACCAGTTTGTGAGCTCGCCGAGAAGCTGCACATGATATAGCACAACTTAAACTATATTATATTAGACTGGGTTGAAAGCATGTGAAGGAATTCTCAGTAGAACAAACACATCCTTTAAGGCCAAACCCTAAAATCTAGTCAGTCTGCGACAAAATTCACCAAGATCCATAGAGATGAAGATAAATATCAACATCTCAAAATGTGTAAGAAAGTGAAAAAAAAACCCTGATGCCACTAAAATTGAAAGGCTTCTTCCCAGAACCTAACCACGTCCTTCCACCAAATTCTTCAGAATCTGTAACTCATCCCCTCCACACAATTGCATGGAAGTCATGAAAACGGAAGTAGTAAAAATGTCAACAGAGTTAATGTTATTATGAATTGCAAAGTCATTTTCAGGATAAACAACGTACAGTACTTTCTGCATCCTGCCATTAGCAGAGCAGATTATTTCCATGATACATAAATGCTTTGGTGATGATGGCAGGTGATAGGATCCAGCCTGTTATCTTAAGAATTCATGCTGGATAAAAAAGACCTTCTGAGGAGCTGGTACAGCACGGTCCCTTCCCCTGTGTGAAATATGAGCTAATGAAGACAGGATGCTGGCAGTAATAGAGGGCAGAAGGCGGTGGGACTGAGGCAATGGAGGTAAGAGGCGAGAAGTATAGCTATCTGAGGTCTGAAACCCAAAATCAGCAGTTTCCTGACAGCCTTATAAGGTCAGCCATGAGGCATTTCCAGTATCCACTGATTACTCACCCACGGAAGGGGAGGAGGGGGTGTTGAGGCTTTGAGGGAGGGAAAGGAGGAAGTTGGTGTGTTTTTTTTTGGATTATTTATTGTGGTATGTGAGCGCTCTGTGTGTCCGTGACTCGTACGGGGCCCGACTCAGACGGGTGGGTATGCTGATGTCACTCACAGGTGATATCAGTAACTGCTATTCTTTATGTCATAACAGTCTGGGGTATAGGCTGTAATGTAAAACTCCACAATAGCGATGAATGATGTTGTCTAGACAGTGGAAGCATTTGTTATCTTCTCTTTTATGAGACAGGGCATAAAGAGGCTGTGAATTCTTAAGTCCCTACCCGTATTATCACGCATAAATATTAATGAACCCTTATTGTTTGGTGACTATAAATAGATTATTCCAAAGATGAAGTATCACCAATGTTCGCATTTCAGACATGCACTGAACTCTGGAGATCCTCTGTACACTGTGTGAACACAAGTGAGTGATAGCCTCCAGACTTTCTGCGGACTTCTCTGCAGGATTCCCAGCGAGGGTGTGGACGTGTTGATAATGGTGCTAACACGGGACAGATGCAAAAATTCAAAAAAACGAAGGAATACAAATAGCAGAGCCACATTTATTCCAGTATTAAACATTTATTTCAGTTTTTTTTGTTTTATGTATTTCGTTTTTTTACAGTGTAGATGCAGTTGGACTTCTGTCAGGTGAAGGGAGATATTTGGATGTTCCCACATGAACCTGGAATGCAGATAAATCTTATCTAGGTTACAGACGCATGAGGTGACGAGTGTAAACATCTCTGAATCTGCGATGTCTTGTTCTGGACTCCCTGTTAGAGTTTGATTAGAAGAACTTTTTCCCTTTAGAGCTGTTTCACTCTCAGTGCTTGTTGCAACTGTGTCCTTCAGCACTCGTATGTGTGCTATCTTGCACCTGCTTGAGTATAGGTGCGAGTCTGTCCCCGGGGCCCAGTGGGATCATTTTAATAATGTAGTAGTGCTTTGACGCCCCTCTCTCTCTTGACCTACGATACTTACTTCTTCATCTTTCCTGCTCAAAGGCACCTTGAGGTCTCAGTAACTATGTGGCTCTGAGTCTGTCTCGTGGCTATAAGGCCACAGTTGTGAATTATTCCGAGAGCTGGAGTCTTTTGTAGCTACGTGACCAAATATATATTATCCTAGATATTTATGATGATTCAAATCCGGGGGGACACAAAGGGTATTTGTATAAAAGTGCAAAATTGAAAATAAGCTACTTTCAAGTACACATCCAAGTGCTGCTAACTAAACATGAGAGTTAAGATTTGTCTTCTTCTCTGTCTCTCACACCCTGGGTATTGTGTAAGGTATTTAAATGTGTGACGCGCAGCAGAGAGGGAGATAAATAACAAAAAGGAGGAGGGATGATGCAGAGCAGCCTCGTTCCAGACGAGTGGAGGGCCGGCTCAAGGACACACGGATTCCAGCGAGGAGACACGTTTGTGTCTGTCACAACACGACAGCCCCCCCACCCAAAAAAATTAATAAATGGCTCCGGCACACAGACAGACAGATGTTAGCAGTCTGTCACCTCCCACTTTCACACACTGTAAAACCACATTGAGATTTTGTACCAGTTTTATATTCAGACCGTGCTGAGAGCGTGACTGAATGTACACTGTTAAATTGAACAAATAGCGTGTTAAAGGGAGGACACAATAACTTAATCAAACACAGATTGTTTTCTTCCACATTATGATGACGTTGTGTGGACTCATTGTTTCCACATATTGTTTCAATGCGAGTTCTGCTTAATTCCTATAATCGACAAAGCATCATGTCTAAAAAAGGAAGATTAAAAAAGGAAGATTTCAATATACAGAAGATAAATACCTTCTTTCATCTTCCTACTCTCAATTTATATTTTTGCAAATTAAAAGAGAACTACAGGTTACGGCAAACCTGTTAGAAAGTTGATATATTTGAGTAGAATACAACCACCTGTCATTTCAATTAAACATGGACCAGACAGCGTTATTGACTGGCAGCTGAAAGCTCCAGAAATCAACCTATTTTCATAACAATATGTATTTATGCACACATTCCTTCTTGTCCTTCCCGCGATACTGTCCGTACGATCTAATAATTCCAAATTTGATTTCCCTGTGGTTCTTCACTAACTTGTTTTGGCCCGAGGCGCACACGAAATAGGAGGCAAGAGCACACAGAAGTGGGGCTACTACTCCCCTGTGAGGCCGAGCACGGGTCTATTTGTGGAGCTGTTTCTGTGTCTGTCTGCCAGAGCATCCACGCAGGCTGCCGAGCCCCGGCCACAGTGCATGTGCAGGGAGTAACTAGAGCACTAAAGGTGGAGGACAGGGGTGATGCTCCCTGGATGCAGGGCTGCAGCAGAGGACAGAATCAAACGCAGTGCAGGATGTGGAGGAGCTTACTGGGGTGATATTGCACAGCACGTGTTGTTTGCTTCTCCCCCATGCGGCCTGGTAATTAGACAGGCGGCGTCTGTGGATCTCTACGGCGAGGTTTCTTACAGGCTGCCTGCCCAACTGGTCACAGTCTCCAGGGGGTGTAGGAGGACAGCCAGCAGCCGCCTCTGACGTGCAGCACGGACGGACGACAGAGCAGCCGATGACATGTGCAAATAAGAGTAGGAGGGCTGAATGAAGCACACAGCATGGGCACACTTATAATGACAGGCTTTCAGCTTGAGCTCATAATGCATTCACTTCTTTGTTGCCAGTGCTCAAATTGCAGGGGGGGGGAGGATCAGAAACATTAAGAGCAAAAAAATAAAATAAATCAAAACAGTGTTTCTAACCTTTGTGAACAGGAGGAGAGCAGCAGCAGGCTGATCTGTCACTGCCACAGCAAAGGTCAGTAACCACCACTTGCTTTATACCAAACAAGCTGAAGAAACATGAATCCAAATGCATGAACACCTTCAGACTCGAATTTCTTTCTAAATGTAATATGGTGAATAACAAACTGTATGAATGGAGCCTCAATATGACTCAATATATTAATCTAACTGTTTATTATGATGAATGTTAAGACCTCTAAACCTGCATCAGCTGATCATGAGAAATATCTTCTGGTCTCATAAGCTTTGGTCACATGATCAGATAACCGCTATCATCATTTTCATCATATTTGGGGGGGAAGATATATAATAATGTAATATTAAGATCCTTCACTTAAGTAAAAGCAGAATTACACAATTATAGACTTATGAAGTCATACATTAAACTTAAATTAATCAATTATCTACTTGTTTAAACATTTTACAAAAATGAAACATGAAGAATTCTTGAAACAAGTTGAAACAAGTTGATTATACTGAAAACAGATTGTAACATTGGCAGGGATGTATGTTTCACCCCATTGTCAATTGGTGTATTTGGTTTGTCAGCAGGATTACGTATAAACTACAGGACAGAATGTGGTGTCAGAAAAGAATCCATTCAAGTTTCGTAGGATTTGGACAAAAGGGTGGATCCAGAAAATTTGTGTCACTTTCCCTAGCATTGTGAGATGGGAACTTTTGTCATTTTCAGCAATTTCCCAGAAAATAATTCATGGACTTTGATTTTGAATAATCTGGCACTTTTAGGTAACTGATGTCTGGGGACTGTTGGGCCTTGGCTGAGGTACGTACTTCTAATTCCCTCTAAAATCAAGAGGCGTAAAATAATGTAGAATGGACACACAAGTAAAAGACAAGCCAAGTACTGTACAGTACTTCAGTGAATATATTTAGTTATTTTTCACTGCTGGTCATCTCCGCTGTAAAAGCCGACTCACGGTGTTTCACAGTGAACCCTTTGTCCTCTGACCTCATTCACATGATTTGCAGGATGACATGGCTCAGGTGTGAAATTTTAGCCGACAGCGTGTGAATTTTTTTGAACAAGGAATTCTCTGACGCTGGGGTCAAGCCAGACCTCACATTTCACACTGTGTCTTGTTACATTCTGACTCATAGGGCGATGCCAAAGGTCAGGTCAGGTGCAGTAAGTAAAGGAGCACCTCATTGGCAACACCTTCCTGTGCACATGTGACTGAAGAGAGTCTAAGTCCCACCCTACCCCCAAAGTTTGGCCGTACCCTATTATGTTTCAAAAAATTGTTTGGCAGTGACATGATGGAAAAAGAAGAAGCCACATGTTTAAAAAGTGGAAAAATGTAAAGCACTTGAACTGTCCTTGTGGGATGGACTGAAGTTTTGTGTCAACTTTCAAGAGTGAATGAATTTGAGGCATTGAGTTCAATAAACACATTTCTAGCCATACAGACAGGTGCTTATGAGGTGAATGTCATGCCGCTGTTTAAAGTTTCTACTCTTTTCATTTGAATCAATCCCTCATATTATATAGAAAAATATTCTATATGTCTTTCGTTTTATGTCAAAAAGGAGATTTTCAAAAACATGTATAACATGTTTCCAGCTTTATCCAAATGTATTAAGTTCTCTGCAGGAATTTTAAATAAGCACATTTCCTAAAATGTCAACTTGTTAATACAATATAACACTTATATTCCATTACTCCCCAGCACTGGTTGTTCCCGGCAGCTCACACCAGAGCTGGTATTTTCATAAGAGAGCAACAGAAAAGCTCTGCTGAGGCCAAGGACAATGTGAGGTCACAGCATGTTAAGCTCCAGCAAGTGCACAGTCACTTTTCTCAAGTGTTTCCTTATCAGGTGCAAGAGAGGAGCTGTTAAAGATACATAACGTCATTTGTCATTTTTGTGTTTGTCTGATGATTTCCTGGCCGTGAGTCTGGCATCTCCTCCCTGAGCTGCTGAATCTCATTACGCTTAAACCTGCGGCGTGACATAGATCTTTAAATGAGATTCCTTTCAAGTGAGATTACATCATTTCTGCTTCAGTAATTGTAAGAATTGAAACACCATAAGGCTTTGAATCCGAATTTCCATTCAGAAACACATACTTATCCAATAATGAGACACTCTAATAAGTGAAAAAAAAAAACTGGGACACTAATACAAACACACTAATGCACGTGGAGTAACACACACACACACACACACACACACACACAAATGTACACAAACCCATTGACCTGTTGAAAGCCCATCCCCCGCTCTGTTTCACATTGCTAAGAAATACCAGCTCCTGGGCTCAGCCATCTGTGACACCCTGAACCGACTGACCTTGTGGAAAAGCAGACACGTAAATTAGCCTAAAACATTCGGCTGAAACCTGTCCCTGAGGATCAGCTGTCAGGCTCAATGTGCTGAGCTATGTTTTGAGGCTATTTCCCCTCTGTTCACACCCCTTCACCCAAAAACACAGAGAGTCCCAAACCAGAATATACATTAGTTTCCATTAAATCATCCACCTTACGTTATTATGTTTCCTCCTCTGCCTGATCCTAATAGAGCGTTATTTTAATATGCATCTAAGAGTCAAGTCAGGTCACTGCTCTCAATCCCCATCCCAGATATACATCACAGACGAAGCTGAGAGGCTGGTCTCACATCATGGTCACGTTTTATTGACTAAATGAAAATACCACTGAGAGGATGGGCTTAGCTGGGACGTTCTCCAGCCAACACAGCCTGAAACCATAAGCAGAAGCAGATTCACATGCAAAAAAACACATATAGGGAAAATGTTGTGCTTTTTTTATGGGAACAGAAAACATATCATTGAGAAGCCACTAGGCTTTTTCGGCAAAAGAGGATTTAGCACTGGATAAACGACCGCAACCGTTCAGTGTCCTTGACTGGCTTAGTTTGTGGCTGCACATAATTAGCGGTGTGACTATTAAACTGTTTAACAAGGATCCTGCTGAGCTTCAACCGATGCTGCCTGAATGCAGACCTCTTCTGAAAGTTAATGGGTCGTGGGGGCAGCTTGAACTAAAATTAGGTTTCATCCTGACGATGAGATTTGTGCCCAAAGTCCACAGAATCCGCCCCCCCTCTCCCCTCTGTCACCACTACTCTTTAGGCTGTTGGCAGATTCATTTGCGCTTGACCTAGTTAATGTCTCTGGAGAGATGGAGGAGTAAACACATGCAACTGCTCCTCTCCAGAAAAACCTGGAATTTTCCACCCTTCACACGTCCAGTTCACAGGCGAGTGTCCACGAGAAGGACGTTTTTTGGCTTGTGAGCTGTGACTGGGGAAAATCCCCAAATTTAAACTTTGACCTTCTAATAGTGGGGTCATGGAAATCACATACACTCCATGCTTCAAAATACTCTGTTCAATGTGAATCATCTCTGTTTGATCCAGCTAGATCTTCGAGGTTTGTTCCCAGTATTCTCCTGTACAGTATTGGATGTTTAGGGTTTTCTTATTCTGAATAAATTATGTGGTAAAATTAAATAAAGGTTTTTTTCTGCAATTGTTTTTTTCAGTGCTGAGGTCCCAGCGAGAAGTAAAGCAATCAGTGACCAGTACACTGAGGTCCTGAAGTGACTAAGAACATTTATTTCTTAAGGTAAATTTCTCTCTGTCTAGAAGTTCACTCATTCACCACCTCCTATACAGAATGATAGACACTTGTTAGTTTGAGTGACACAGTCCTGCTTGGGGCTGTGCATGTCGGCTCACGGGGAAACTTGAACGGACCAGATAATCAAGTATATCAGTGCTGTGAGGGGTCAAAATGTCAAATGTTTGAAAAAGGTGTAAATTGTCCAAAATCGTCCACTTCCTGTACCCAGCATCCACTACTGACTGCAGAGGACTGTGTGCATCATTAACAAGAAGAATTTGAACCTACATTGTGGGCTCAACAGCATATCATGCCGTGAAGTGCAGATGTGTCAGTTAAGCGTAGTCTTGTCAGAAAGATTCACATTATCATTGCGACCTAAATGGAGTGAAAGGTGTGAAACATGAATGCTTGTACATGCATTTGTTTGGATGTTGTTTTTTATTAAGCCCAATTCATGCTCCTGCGTCACAAACACGGACTTTCTTTTCTTCGTTGCAGTTCAAAAAGGTGATTTCTCTTTAACATCTATCAGCTCCAACTCCAACATCAGTTTTCAAATCATCACTTAGATTTCAAACCTGGAAAACAAACTGACACACATTTGAGTACTGCAGTTTTAAAGGAGGGAATTTTAAATCCAAATTATTTTTTTCAGCCTATCAAAACACTGTGCAAGGCTTAAAAACTTGGTTTCAGTTATGCAAGACCTTATTTTATTTTGTTCTAACCTTTCAAAACCTTTGTTTCTTATTCGGAATATGGTAGATGATAGACGTGGAGGAGGGATGCTGCTGTTCATGCATGTGTGTACTTGTACTATGGGCAAGATGGGATGGCATGAGAAAGAAGAGATGGGCGGGCGGGCGAAACAAGCTGTGGTGACTGACTGAAAGATCACAGCAGGAATTTGGAAAGGAAGTATAAATATGTGATAGAGAGCAGTGAGGGGGCAGGAACAGGATTAGTGTACTGTGTGTAGAGTGACAGGAGGCATGTGTGTGTGAGTGTGAGAAAGGGAGAGAGAGAAAGTTGCTGGGGGCAGAGGAGTGAGAGCGAGCAGTGTGTCACGTGTAATCTAGAATAAGCACGGAGCTGCACTGGGGCCGATCTCTGGACACAGCGGCAGCAGCCAGTCAGCCCCTCGGTCCCTCATGCTCCTTCCACATGCACTTTTCTGTAGCAACCACACTATGTCACCTGTCCTCCCCCTTGCCCCATCTAATTTCACCCCCCAGGCTTTTCTCTCACTCTCCATCACTCTCTTGAGGAGCACCCACCTCATGCACACAGCCACCTCGAATCAGAGTCGTCTTGCTGCAATGTTTCAGTCTACGTCATCAAACATTTTCCCCATGAAGTGTTTTGAAAGACCTCGTCTCTGCATGTATAATGTCATCGCACATGTCCCTGACTTTACCATAAATGTGCAGCATGTTTGTGGCTTTTGAAGGCCATTATACATCCACTGCCTCGTGCATAAGAGCAGCTCCAGCTCTGTGGCTAAGTACAGGGACTCCACTCATCAGTTAAAGTGCCATTTTGATGTGTGTGTTTCATAGGATGTGATGGAGGAGAAGAAAACACCTCTCGAGCCCTTGTTGAATCTTACTGCTTCTCAGAAGAAGGTAGGAGGGATGCCAGGTGCTCTATAAAAGGTTGGGATGACGTCCAAAGAAAAGAGCTGCAGTCTTAATATGGGCCTTACGATGTTATGCAAGTGTATCATCTCCAGTAGCAGCATAATAATAACAAAAAAAAAAGTAAAAGCCCACGTTGAAGCTTTTCTGTCTCTGTTGGTGAGGAGAGCAGAAACCTCACACGTGTTGGCTACAAACAGCCCCCTCTACCACAGATGTGCTCTGGATGGAAACGTCTGAGGTCTGACTCGTGCACGGTAGCTGCGCGGTGAAGTAACTGAATGGGCGACTGCTGTGCTCCACGTCAGCTCACAGAACAAACATGATTATTAATGACATTCAACATAACGTTTCTGGCTTGGCTCGTGGAAAAGAATACAGTGGGGGATGTTTTATTATGAATGACATGATCAGAGTTGACACTGTGCAGAATGACTTGTTGAAAGGAAAATAACATGTACTTCTACAGGTGTGTATTTTAAGTGTGCAAGACTATTTAATTTTGGCAATACAGACATCAGGCAGAAATGTTCTATGTCTTATCTTTTCTAGTTGGGCTGCGACATTTAGTCAACTGATGAATTAGCTGATTGATGGAAAATGTTTAAATCATTTTTCAATAAGATATGCAGAAATATTTGATGGTTCCAGATTCTTGTGGGATTTGATTTGAAATTTGCTGTTTTCCCTTCTCTTCAAAAGATTACGTCACCTCTGGTTCAAGAAAACTCAAGAAAATCCCCTTTTTTGTGTTCAATAGAATTAACAGTCAATCCAGAAACTCAAAAGGTCAACGCAGTTTCAATAGAAAGTCAAGAACGTTTGTCGCTCAGCTCCTGTGTATCAAGTGTCAGCCAAGGACACTAGAAAATACAGAGAAACATTTTTTCATAATTGTGTAATGATGATATAACAGTTAACTTTGTTTCTTTTTATACTAAAACTGAATACTTTAAACTGAAACTAAACAGATTTTTAGTTTTAGATTTTTAACACTTAAAATTTAACACTATGTTTAAAATAATCAATTCAAAATCTCCTCCGACCTCTGACAGGACGTGTCTGTGATGCTGTAGCCTGTTGCCCGTGATGAGGCATCAGCTCCAAACTAACTATGATCACCAGCTGCTCTCCGAGTGAGGCTGGACAGTTGCCCGCTAAAATAATTATCAGCCCATATCACGCCACTTCTAGATCTCGCACTAAAACACCCACATAACGATCCCATAAATGTGCTAGCAGAGGGAGCGTGGGCAGTTCTGCATTGGACATGGATTTGGCAGCTAGCTCCCATCAGCTCTCCACAGGGAGACCCTAGTATAAAGACTCGGTCAACCTATAGGAAGAGAAGTGCCTGCATCAGGTCTTGTACCAAAATGATCCACCGATTTCAGACCAATTCACAGATAAATCTCGATTAAGCAAGCGTGAGTTGATCTGACAGTTCTCTTACGTAACCCTAACCTTCACAAAAAGATTATATTATACTGGTGCTACTGACTGAAACATTATATCATCTGAAATCAATAGAAACACATTTGCTGACGGCTGAGATAAGATTTAACAACTATGAATCACATAGTGCAGTCCATGCACATTGGCCAAAGTTCCAGCCCAGTGAAGGATTTTTCAACGTGCTGCTGCGAAAGGCTTGTGGTGAGCTCACAGTCCTCTGCATCATGCGTGGCCCTCCTCATCTTTGTGTGTGTGTGTGTGTGTGTGTGTGTGTGTGTGTGGTAAGCGCAGGCTGGAGCACTTACATAACCCAGTTAAAACATACCCCAGTCACATGTAACGTTCAGCCCTGCAGATAGATATCCCACTGTCGCTTGAGCTGCTCTGGCAGCCCTTCAGACGTTGGATAGTGTAAACACACACACACACACACAGAGAGAGAGAGAGACATAAAAGATTTGACAGTGATTAGCTTCCAGAAATTCTCAACTCCCTGCATGTGAACTGAACTGTCTGTGTGGAAAATGCTCATGGAGCTCTCTCTGTGCATGTGACTGACTGGAGATGGACCGGGAAGAAGCCACAAAGGGAGTGGGTACATGACGAGCTGCCGGAAGTCCAACCTTTTAAAGTCACAAAAAATGCACCCATGTATCACTTCTCCTCTGACTACATAACCTTCGACACCATGCTCAGAACACTATTGGCTGCGCCTTGCCACACACAACTGGCAGTTTTTTCTTTTTTTGCTCCACACGCTGCTGCAGCGTGCCCACACTACGTGCAGTCACATTTCTGCTGTGTGGGCGGGGTTAACTGGGCAGAACTAACATTTACTGTAAGAGGATGACATATCTGGAGGAGTGAAAAGGAAGATGCGACTCAAAGAGCTTAGAGGGTCCAGACTCAGTCTTTTTCCACATTATGCAAGAAACACGCTTGTTTTTCAAATGTAAGATTCAGTCCATTGATTGAAATACATTTTTTATCTTTCTATCATGATGTGAAACATCTGTGGAAATCATTATGAAACAAGATAAATTGTTTTCCACGCTAAAAATATTCAGTATGAGATCCAAGCTATAAAAAAGTGAATTCACTATGGTTTGAATCCCGCTCCTAGACCGTTAAAACTTTTACAGGAAAAGTTATGTAATCTTGTGATTACACAGCTATGAATCGCTGCTCAAGCTTAATGTCAACTGTGTCCCGCCGGTGCACGTGTCTTTAAGGTCTGTCCCACACTGTCATGGCTCACATGTTTGTGTTTACGTTTTTTGTTCCCTGCAGCAGCAGTTGCCGTTAACACAGTTGTGTACATTCCAGTCGTTCTCCTCTTCAACCAAGACCTGTGCCTGAGTAACATTAGTGACTATTAGTAGTGAACAGTTAGTATGAGTAATGCTGTGGAAAGCCTGCTGATTAGTGTCCCAACATGAGAGTGCAACCTGCACACACACATACATACACTCACGTCACTGACTTGGGAACAGGACAGCATATGGCCTTAAGCCAGGGTACACAGAGCTGAGTCATATGCACAGCTAATACACACTCTGGGACAGCTGCTCGTAAGACAAGACACACACAAACATGTTCCCCTGCCAACAGCATCCAAACACTCTCAGATATACGCCCATATCTGCTTGCAGCCGACATGCAGGTAAGGACAAGTTATCTTGTTGTACAAGTAAGACGAGGGTCAACTAAGGCTATCAGCAAGCGCTTCCAGCAAATGTTTTTGGTGGTTAAACTCTGAGTGTCTGTTAATCTGAAAATGAGAAACACATTTTGCAATGCCTCACATAAATCGTACACACATGTATGAAACCCCCACAGGGCCTGCAGGGTTTCCAAACTTTCTGTAGGTTGAGGTGTGGCGTTGATGTGCACCCACGCACACGTGCTGTGCTTTTCTGCTCGGGAGAGTTGGGACAGATGTTTGGTGCATGCCCTGTAATAAAGTGGGTGTGAGTCTCTGATTTGGCTTTTATTTTTTTATGAATGAGAGCGGGAGACACACAGTCTCCGTGGGATACAGAATCAGCCATCCTCTCTGACAAATTGAAAATCACAGCGCCTGTTTGTGCTACGTGACTCTTCTCGGATACTGACAGGCGAATGCACAGGCGCAACCTAAATCCTTTGTGAGAACGTCGCAAATTGCTGCCGTTGTTCCTGACAAATTACAGAGCAACTGAATGCAGCCGGATTAATGTTAATACATAAACGTTCCTGGAGATCACACAGTGGATTTACTGGAATATCTAGAACAATCTGCGGTTCAGCTCTGGAAAACACTTTGAACACTTTAAAGTAGCTGTGGAATTGTGTTACTTATATAAACACAGACACTGTTTTCTCTTCATTTCATACAGTGCCTGTGTCACTGCAGTTTGAAATATTGCATACGTGTGCCCGAAATATCTCTTTGATCCAAAAACCCATAGATGTCTGTTTCCGTTGCTTTGAAGTGGATGTGATGTATTCCGCTGTGACATGGAAGCCTTGAAGACAAAAAAGGGAAATGAGCGTTTGCTGGGAAGCTGTAGGAAGCTCTCGGTCGTCACAACGTCTGGGGTCACCGAAGGATCTTGGCCTGGGGAGCAGAACAACAGGAGACTGTGTTTGCTGGATGTTTAAAAGACTGGAGTGGCCACACAGGACAGTTAGAGTTCAACATCAGTGCCAGGTGGGCCACCTCGACCAGCTTCATGGGTGCTCTGCTGTCTGAGGAGCAGGGTGTGATTAAAAGCGAGACACTGCAGTCAGGACACTGGGCTGTGGGTGTCCTTGTCCCGCTGCTCCTCATTTTGACAGCTGCACATAAAACAAAAGTAGCCACATACACACCCCTATGATCACTTGACTATAAAATGCTCTTAGAATCTAATTACCATGGCACAGGCTCTTTACAGGAAGCTCAGAAGACGCTCCAAGACGTCCTCCTGCATTTTATGTCCGACAGATTTGCACCCAGTTGTTAAAACAGTCTGGGCAGCGTCTCTGCCTCTGTCAACAACACACACGCCTTTGGATTCGTCCATGTGACCTGTTCACTCTTGCAAAATGCATTGTCTCAAATTCGGTTTGTCCCCATCCCCAATCGTTGGGGGGAGACGAGGTGAGGAGTCTGGTGGGTGGGAGTCTCCCGAGCACACGTGACCTTGTTTGCTGTGAGAGGGTTCGTGACTCACTGGCTCCAGGCTCAGGATCCTCGTCTGACAGAGTGCTCCTAATCCCACCCTCTCAGGCAGTCAAACAGAGGTACTGTGAGTCACGCCTTTACCGTCATTGCCCCCCCCCCCCCAAAAAAAAACACACAGTGCATGTGGACTGCTTCACCAGTTACAGAAAGTGAAGCTTGTAAAAGGATTGAAAGGCTGCAGCTTTTAAAGATCAACAACATGATGCAATTCTTCATCATTCCTCACTAGTCAGTGACCTCTCATGACTCACACATGAGAATTTCAGCTGTACATTTACTCAGGGAGTTGTAGTTTTTTCCGTTACATGTACATAGCTTGAATATTTCCATTCCATGCTTCCCCTTATATTTCTGCTCTTACATTTCAGAGGAAAGATGGTTGCCCACTTTTCATGTGTCATAGGCACTGAAGTATGAAGAATGATTACTAAGTACTAGAATAGAAGTAGTATACTTTTGAGGCACTTCATTCTGAGATATTTCCAATTTATGCTTCTTATACTCCAGCTCCTGTACATTTCAGAGGAAAACATTGTAGCCTACTTTTCATTTGAAATGTACAGGAGATGAAGGAGGAAGAATATCTACAAATTATAGTAAAGTATAATTTTGAGGTACTTATTTATTACGTACTTGTATTTAAATACAACACTGTACTTTTAATTCCCCCAAAGCTGTAGTTACTACAATTTAAACACAAGACATTTGAACAGTTGGTACAAATTCGTTTTCAAATTTATATCAATTATTAACATTTGCCACTCACAGACTCAAAATTATGATCCAGTAATAATAACACTGACAGGTCTGTCTATATATAATGCATACTTAAAGTATATTTTATTGCTGTTTTAATTTGAGTAAGATCTCATCTGCATTATAAACGTTATACATTAATTGTCCAACAGATGAGAAGAGAATATTTATTTATATATAGTCTGCTCAAGTGTCCTGGAACAAACTCGTGCACGGGCCATCTCAGTTGTTCCTGGATTTGCTGAGTGTGCCTGAGGAGCAGGCTGCTCAGATTACTGACATGCCACAAGTCAGCCATCATCCTCCTCTTCATCCTCATGGTGTGGATGATATGATGATGAAGAATACCTGCACAGTGACCAAACCCAGCCCCGGGTTGACTTTTCGCCCGTGGCTTGTTGAAATGAAACCGATCCGCGTGTCCACGTGTTTGTGTCATTTCCATGACATTTGCATATGTAAACGGTGCTCGCCTATCGCTGCGCGGCTGTGCTCGGGGGGGACGTGGATTGGTCGGCGGGGGTCGACGGCGGAGCCAATGAGGGTGCCGGCGCGCCGCAGTCCCGCCCTCCCAGACACGTTGCGCTGGGAGAAGCAACACGGGCGCGCTCCGCTGGCTGTGCCCTGGCTCCTGCGCTCCCTCACTCACACGCCGCACGTCCCGCACATCAGCTGCTCAGTGAGGCCGACACGTCCTGCAGGATTTACCGCTGAACAAAGGAACCAGCCGCTCCATCCTGAGGGAAAGGTAGGCTCCACCACCTCCGGCCATTACGCACCTTTAAATCACCCGATCATCCGGATCAACTGCATCGATTACGCGCGCGTGCGGATTGAAATAACGTTTGTTTATTTATTTAAAAAAATCATCCAGTGGAATTTGACGCTGCTTGTTTCCTTATTTGTGGCGGCGGAATAATAATAATAATAATATGATATTACAGGTCAGACGTGACGGAGATAATTACGTGAGTGTAGTTTTATGTAACCTTCACTGTGTGTGCGTTGCCAAATTTACTATGACTGATGAGGAAGTCTTTTGTGTCTGTTACTGATGTGAAAGCTGCTTGCAGGCGGATTGATCCGAACATTGTACTACTACTCTCTTTCTCGATTTCTCGGTGAGGACAGATGCTGAACCTCAGGATGGTGAATTTGTATTTCTTATAATTCACGTTGTGTCAGTTTTTAAAAATAATCAGTGTACGTGTTGAGTGGTGGACATCTCTACCCAGCTGCCCCACCTACACAGGTAGATGGAAACATAGAGTTAGCAAGGACAGTGTTTTTTAATCAATAATGTCTTGTATATACATATAAATGTGGATTTTAATGTTTTGGAAGTCTATATAGGCCTGTGTGTATGATGTATCATATGTTATTGGAGTCAAATATATATTTTAAGATGTATTGAATATCCTGAATACGATCTAATTTTAATGTAGGAAGGGATATGTTACTGATATTGTATTGATTTCTCTTCTTGTAGAGAAGCATCACCGATGACTGAGATCATCTTATTTCATATTGGATTAGTGTGTCGTAATTTCATATTTCACAAAAGTTTGACCATAAATACTTTGCTCATCCATTGCTTTAAATTAACTATTTCTTCTGATTTACTTGAATGTGTGTTACTTGCTGATTATTTTAATCTTTTGAAGTATAATCCTTTAGGTACATATTAGTTTCTTGAAACTTCTGCCTCTAAGTTTTAAAATCTTCATTCAGATCAGTTTATTTATATTGATCGGCCTATCTGTTCCCTTGGCCTCATCTTTGGACTTTTGTTTCGTTTTCACTGACACTGCTCAACCGTGCGTGGTCACAGTTACCCAGAGACCATCTTACAACCAGCGATTGGACGCATCTAAATGTCCTTTGTGTCTTCTGTGTTTGTGTAACGTTAGAACTTGTAAAATCCGTAAACCTCCGCTCCACCTTCCTCAGCAACAAGATCAGAAGGTGGCCGTCGTCTTGAGACAAAGAGCCGGGGAGCAATTAAAGTCTCCAGCCCTCGAATTTCACAGGAAACAAAATGACACACCAGGCGTTAACCAGAAGTAATCTGTGTGCTGACAACGCTGATCTCACTTCCATTATCTAACAGTCAGTGCTGGAGAAATGGAAAGATCCCCATTGAGCCTCTGTGAAGAAGAGCATTTAATCGGAGGAGTTTTAATCCACCAGGCGCCATCTTCATGTTTGGGAACACACAATGCCACTTTCTCTTTTTCTGAGGCCTGCAGTCTGAAGTGCTGGTCGTCATGGTATCAGACCCCTGCCCCCCTCTTTCTGAATAAACAACCATACAGTGTTTATGAATGAGTGCTATGGGAACAACTGGCAGCTGATATATATAATGTTGAAATGTGCTCCTGTGTGTGGAGACTTACAGTGATGATAAAGATGACGGACACTTGGGTTGTTGTGGACTTTCAGGTGTTTGCCGTTTGCTTTTGAAGGCGGCCTGTGTGTTTACTGGCTTAGGTGTTGCATCTGCAAAACAGACAGATCATTGTGGTCTCAGCAACTTTGCTCTCACTGCCACCATCTGCTCAGACTGCCTGGCTGCGTCTCTTTTTCTATTCATGTCTGCTGGGGCTGACATCCAGGAGGATTTGTTTATCCACACAAAACTGCACATTTCAATATTTCACATACATTTCCTGATACAGTTTCTCGTCCTCACTTATATGCTGCCTGCTGCTTATCACTCCTTTCTGTTGTTGCATTAAAGTAACACTGGTTTTCTCTCTCTGTCAGGTCAGTGATGGTCAGTGCTAGTTAAAGCCTGCAGCCAAGGATGTCTGCTACAGATTCGGACAACTCCATTGACTGGCTGGCCAGTGACACCGAGGACAATGAGAGCGAACGGGAGTTTGACTGTTCCAGAGAGCTCAGCAAGACAGAGGCTCCTCCGTCCCCAAGCAGCCTAACACACCTGGGTCCGTCTGACGGCAGCTGCCGCCGGAGCAGCGAGATGAAGAGGGGAGACAGTGACTGGAGCGAGGTCAGGGAGGCCTCCAGCCGGGGATCTTCCCCAGGCCGCACAGAGACATACGACATCGCCATTGGACTGTGTAAAACGCACCAAGGTGAAAAGGCGAACGGCAGAAATGCCCAACAAGCACTGAAGAGACCTCGCAGCTCGGCAGAGGAAGAGTGCGAGCAACGGCAGCTCATTTCCAACATATCAGAGAGAGACCGAATTTTCAGCAGTAAGGTGAGCACCCCCATGGCGCGTGTCCTCTTCCAACAGAAGGTGGTTGAAACTGTCAGCAAAACTACAGCGTGCCCTGTCACCTAGATTGACTCCCCTGCTGGTGTCACTGAACGTCTCATGCACGTCATTTCCAGTCTTTAGGCAGAATTATTCACGCAGTTGTTCTTCTGAAAAGCTAGAGTCTATGAGTCATGAATCAAACATTCAATAAACAGATATGAATAGAAGAAGGGATTTAGTTATTTAAGTCATGTTGAGCACTTTGATGTAATGATTTCAGGATTTAAAATGGTGTTTCATCACATTTTGACAGAGATATCACTTGCAAATGAATGTGTTTGTCCTTTTCAGTGCATGGAGCTACAATGCTACATTCACCCACTGTCATTAATCTTGAATGGCCTTCGTTCAGGAAGATACAGAGAACGTAAGTCAGTCATTTCATTTCTTTTCTTCTGTTTTCTCAGTAGATTCATACTATTTAAGAATCGACCTCTGTTCCTCGGCCTGTCTCTTGGTTCACTGTCCTTCTTGTGAAGAAAAACAATAGACCTGATAGACAGCGTTCCATACTGAGTCCCTGACATTTCTGAAAGATGTATTGTTGAAGGAGCTATCGAGTAACCACAAGTATTTCCTGCACGTAGGTCCGTCCAACATTTATAATGGAGCTTGTTCTCCACCACATTTCATTTTTTTCACCAGTTGGAAATGAGAAATTTCAGAGTTTCTTGTAAATTGGCAGTGAGAGGGAGAACACGCTGTACAACCGTCTCCAGAAAAACAGCTGCTATTAGTGCGTCGTCCGATAGGTACATCGCAGTCCTCTGGAAGACAGCGCCATGTTCAGACAGGCTGTGAAACTGCTTAGTTTGGGATCTTTGTCAAACCAAAACCTTGTGTGACCCAACACTTCCTGGCCACAGAGGCAGGGAGTCTGTTCCCTTTACACACAGTTCACACAACCCATCTGCTGCACAGAGTCGGCCCCGCTGTCAGCACGGTTCATGCAGCTCATGGTACAACTTTCTTCTTTTCCAGGACTCAGCAGTTTTCAGGAGAGTGTGGCGATGGACAGGATTCAGAGGATCATGGGTGTTCTGCAGAACCCCTGCATGGGGTAAGTGTCCTCAGCACGACCCACAAACTGCTCTGCATGCAATAACAGGCTCTGTCATGTTATTGTTCGGTATGTTTCCTACATATATGAACAGTATAAACGAGAACAGCTCTCGGCAGAGCACATACCTCCACCAAGGCCTAACAGTCCTTTTATGAAAAAAGACCAAATTGCACAAATATCCGTCCTATGTCTGAATTTTTTTGAACATCCATAAAGTATTCTTTGAGAAAAAATCGAAACAAACAACTTAATGTTAAAGAAAGGGAAACAGGATTCCTGGATCGGCCCCCTGATCCGTCCAGTAGTTTCTGTGTGATCCTGCTGTGGACAGACAAACAAACAGAAGCCAAACATAAAGTAACATAATAATTAACAGAAGCAGAAATAAGTCTTTAAACTTAAAATAAATAATAATGTGACAGTAATCCAGCCCTATATTTGTATATACATAAGCAGATGCATTTTGAGATGTATCTGTGCTTTATCCAGTCATGTTTTTACAAAGATTTCTTTTTGCTTCTGAGCCCTTCGAAAGCATAAACTACACTCAATCAGCAGCTAGAAATGTCCCTTGCTATCTGTTGGTTCACAGCAGGTTGCCCTGTGAGGAGTGGCTACCCCCACACATTCAGGATGAGTTTACTGCAGCGATGGCTGGATTTCACTATAGCTGGCCAAAATGTAACAGGCTCCACTGTGGGAGCAGCACACTTGTGTCTGCTTGATTAGCTCTCTACTGGCCCGACGGCATAATGGAGTATATCACCCCTGTGAAAGAGAAAGTATTTTCGTCTGTGTCACATGATCATTATTCAAAGGTTTTGATATCGTATATCTATGTTTGACATTATACATTAGTCAATGGAAATCTTTCTCAGGTGCTTTAACATCAGAAATTGTGTAATTAAACTATAGACGATTTAATTAAATCAATTCATATTATCAATAAGAACATTTTCTGATGAACAGTTTTCATAACGATATGTGAATTCATATAAAGATGAAAGAATAAAATGAATGTCGAGTACTTGATATTGCAAAAGCAAAAACTATCATAACAATCTCGATAAAATACCCATCATCATTTTTCAGAGCTCACTGTGCCATGTTCAAAATGTTTTGTCCAATTTACAACGATATAAAAGCAGGAATCCTTCACATTGTTAAAGCTGGAACTAGTGACTATCACCTATCAAAAAACGTGTCTAGCGAGATTATTTATCGACCGATTAACCAAATTATAAAAATTCGCAACAATGGCACAACACAATAATGTCAATACAATATAAAGCTGACAGCCTGTAAATGAAATAACAGCGCCTGGGACCATTTAGCCCTCAATGTAAAGCACCGTGGCTGATCAAAGTGTGTCCTGCTGGGCAGAAACTGTCTGTGAGCCCCTGCATCAAGGTGCACTGACGTATAATGAAGTGCTGCTGAGTGTGGCACAAACTAATTGGAGCCCTCACCCACCAGCTGCTGCCCTCATATGGGAGACAAAGAGTGGGTGTGGCAGCCTCCCCTGCAGACAGCCGGGGCAGAGGCTGGAAGGTGGACTGCCCGCCTCCCTCCCTCCCTCCCTCCCTCCCTCCTCCCTCCCTCCTCCCTCCCCACTCGCTCCCCGTGCCTGCTCCGTGTTGCCAGCTGGCAGCCCCCTGCGGCAACACAATGGCAGATAGGATCAAAGTGACTTTTTTAGCAGTCGCTGTGGCAGATAATCTTTCACATGAATTTAACATGGCCTGAATGGAGTATAGCATGATGGTCCTGATCATATGACACAGGCTAATCCCTACCCACCATCTGGTTTTAACGGGTGGGAGTAAACGGGACGCTGCTCTGTGCCCACCTCCGACGAGACCTGCATCAGCACGGCAAGTTTGTTTTTTCAGTGACGCGGCTGGAGACCGTTGTGGCTTTAGTGTTTATATTTAGAAGCAAGCAGAACTATTATACATCATGCCACGTGTGCTCTCAAAACATGTGAGAAATGTACTTAAGACAATCACACCCCTCCTCCCCTCCCTGCACAGACACACTCATGCGGCGCAGCCTTTGCTGAGTGACTGTATGTTCATGTGCTCTTCAGGTTTGCATATTTCCTGTGTGAGCGTGCTGGAGAAATGAGATTTCAGAGAAGAGAATTTTTTTGGTTGATTACTCAGATTCAAGCAATGTTGACTAAATGTTTCTCTGGTTTCTTTCTCTCCTCCTCTCTTTCCTTTTCATTTTTCAGAGAGAAATACATTAATATCATTCTTAAAATGGAGGAAATGCTGAAGAGCTGGTTCCCTAACGTTAAACTCCAAGACCAAGTTGCTGTCACGCAGACGGAGAAAGCCGCTCCCACCAAGAAACTGAAGGTAAAGTTGTGGGGAGGAAGAATTGTTGTGTAACAGCTCTTTGCTGTGACATGGTCTGCTGCCAAGAACACATGGTGACAGTGCAGTGGAGGGACTAAAATATCAATTGTTATTTAATCACAGGTCTGGGACAGGGAGGATTAAAAGCTATTTTTACTGAGGTATTACTGCAGTCTCAGGTCCGCTAAGAACAATGGTGGAGGAGAAAAGGTAGTTTTGAAGGAGTGTTCCTATGGGAATAAGAAAGGTCAGAATAGTCTGGAACATTCCTCCGCATTTTTTAGCAGTGAGGATTTATGTGGCTAATCCTGACACGCCCTTCAATAAACAGGTACTGGTTTAGTTTCAGTCAACACGAAGAAGATTTTTATAAAAGGTTCATAAAACTAAAGCTGTGACTTTAAAGCTGCTTTAATTTATATTTTATATTTACATCAGATGAAATTACTATTTATAATAGTAACAATGATCTCTTATAATGACAAATGCCAAAGGAGTTATCATTCAAATCTCCAGTTCTTTGCTCTTCACAGCATTTTCATTTCTTTTGTCGACATCTTTACGATTTTAATCTCTAATATCTTAATGTCTCATCGCTATCAAGGGGATGTTTTCAGACGCAATACATCTTTGATTAATCCACTGTGTGCCCCCTATCCAGGCTCCAAACACCAGACAGAGTTTACAGATTGAAATATGTTGCCACAAAAGCCAGAGCCAGAGATTTTTGGTGATTTGTTAGAGACCAAAAAAAGGAGCTAAAAGAATCATGAATATTAGTTTTGCTAATATGTTGTTCACAGCTCCACATGAATGCCAATATTTCTTTGTGTCTACTGCATTTGTAAATCGGCAAGTGTTTTCCAACAAGTGTTTTCCAACAAACCGAAGAGTTGATGATCCATCAGTGTTGTGTTTGCAGCTTGTCACACTGCCCCCAAGTGGCCAATCAATCAATACAATTCTAATTAGGTTTGAAGCCACCGTCACAGTCCAGTTTTTTGGCGTGCCTTAAATATCAGATGTGAATATAAGATTGTTGTATTGCTCTGACAAATGTATAGTTATGTTGTTAATCAAGGGGCATTGATCCTGGCTTATTAGCTGCTAAATGAATTAAACTAAACCATGTTTCCTTCTTTCCCCACAGCTATCTCCAGTGAACGCCACTGCAGCCGAGAGCCCTGTCACCGTGAGCGATCCTCCAGTCGGTGCCAAAGCCCTGCGAGTCACCGACCTCACTCCTGGTGGAGCCTACTCCGCCAGTAACCTGAAGTGGCTCCACACGTCACCCATCTGCTCCCCCACAGCAGAGCAGGCCCAGGCTGGCCCCAGGCACCTGCTGCCCCCCAGAGACAGAGACCTAACCCAGGTTAACGCTGTGTCCTCCAGCACAGACGCCCACTCTAAGACAGACTCTGTGCCACGGGGCCTTCCGCCTGGCAAAATCAACGCACCCTGCCTAGAGAGGCTCCTTAAATCGACAGAAAGCATCATCACCCGCAGGGAGACACGGGGTTTGATGGACAGCAGCTGGTCCTAGTCCACACAGAAGGCTGGGTGTCCAGCTGTTAGCACTGCGCAGCCCGGCCTTGCCTTGCCCACCTTGCCTGGAGCCAGTCAGCTTGCTTAGCCCATTCCAGCCTTCAGGGGAAAACGGTAGCCTTCAAAAGGGACGTCACATTTTCCTCTTTAATGTGGAAGGAGTGTCGACAAACACATTGTGCTCTCTGTATGGGAATGTGCCCACTGTGACATGACAAGTGTCTGCTTTAGTTCCCCTTTGTTGACTTCTCTTTGTTTTTTTGTTTTTGTTTTTTCATTTGCACTCTTGAATAGCGTGTGTTAGAATGGGAAGGATAGATTTCACAACGGCGAGATCATCGAAGCTTGTGATTTCACGAGTGAATTGTTCCCACTGGCTTGTAGATGCAATAATAAAGTTTGACTATCTGTGAAAACGCCATTATGCCAGAAAGGGAAAGAGCGGCAGGAGTAGATGGTGCTTGAAGGGAGTATTTCAGATATCCCGACATGTCAGTGGTCTACATATTGTTGTGCTGAAAACAAGGGTGAAATGTGATGTTATCCCACCCACCCACCACCCACTCCACTTTTAAGTTTATTGATGTGACTGTTACTCATTTGTATACTTTATAAATAAGTCTTTTGGTACAACTGTTCTACCTCAGTGGGCACCACGTCATGGTTATCGAGTAGGAATGTGAACGCTAGTTATCCGCAGCAGTGAGCCCATCAGCCCCGGACAGCGAGGTTTGCCGTATGAGTCGTCCCGCTTGTACAAACAGAGGATGCTCTCTCCATGGGGACGCTTTTGTGGCCTGACTGGTGCCATTGTAAAGAATGTCAACTGCAGATTTTGTTTTTTGAGTTTCCCAGTCAAAGGCAAACAGTGCCTGTAATGTCAAGCTGTGCCTGTAAGCTGGTTTAATAAAGAGAGAGAGAGAGAGAACTGTTCGGAATTCCTGCTCCTCTGTGGGATGTACAAATCAGGAATACTCACGCTCCTGCCATTTTCCTGTATCGATTAAGTTATTCAGATCTTGCCAACTACTTTCTGTGGTGGAGTAGAGCGGTTTATAATTATTTTGCCACAGAACTGGGCAGTATGCTAGACCAGCAGAGAGCAACAAAGTGTTTCTCTGTGTAAATCTTACAGAAAGGTTGTCGATTTACCCTGAAAAGTGGCCTTTATAGTGTGAAATTTTATACTTTCAAAATAAATGTGGTTATATTTGTTTGATGCAAATTGCCTTTTTTTGTGTTCTTTCCTTGCGTAGCCTGGTCACAGTTACCGTCAATGTAGAGAACCTGCAATCGTTCAAGGGTTGATCATCTCAGGTGTTTCCGCTTTTGGAAGTTCCCCAACAGAAAAATGGTTGAAACACTGTCTACTTTAAATTATCCACGATTACGTTATATACTGCATCGCTTTGTTCCAGTCTTGAACTTTTTTAATTTTATGTTAAAAGACATGAAATTACCCATTGTTAAGTCTCAAATATAAGATTTAAAGCCAGTCAATCCACCATCAAACAACACCTACCATGTTTAAATCACAGGTAGTAGAGCAATTATAGGGTGGGAACTGAGTGAGTTACTTACCGAATGAATAATGGGATGTAATTTTCAGCACAGTTCTGCTGTAAGTGAAATGTGCAGTGAATGGTACGGCAGTGTGGTATCACTTCATGTTTCTAAGAAAGTGTTACCACTGTGTGGAGGTTAGTTTCGGTTGTTTCCATGCACAAAGTACTTTCATAAGCCTGCAGACAAACCAGCCTGCAGAGCTACAATATATTTTTTATTTTATTGGTATTACTTTATTTGACTGTTAGTTAATCAGGCAGAGTCATTGAGATTTTAACTCTTTTTTCAAGGGAAACATGGGAACAGGAGACATTCACAATCCGAAAAATAAAGCAACAAAACAAAAGACTTAATTAAAACAAGAATCATGAAAAACATCAGATAACAAAGACTTAAAATCCACCAAGGGGAATGTTAGACTGTAGTCTCCAGTCTCTGCTTTATTTAACGGTGCATAACACCTGAACACAGCTCTGCAAACATTAGAGTGAGCGTAGGGGATATCTAAGGTGCTGTATTTACTGGATCATGTGCTGTAGTGACCAGTTTTAAATGAGAGAAGAGAGGTGAGGTAGTTTGGAAGGTTCATCACTACACCTTTATAAAGGAATAACATGAGATGACTGTTTCTTCTTGACTGTGAAGATGATCAATCAGTCATTGTGATAAAACTTAATGCACTATAAATATATTATATTAACAGATTAATCTCTTTCAAGAAATAACAATAATGTTAATATTAATATTATTAGTAATAGAGGTAATGACAGATATACAAGCATCATTTTCAGAAGAAATAAAACCTGGAAAACGTCTGCATGCATAAAACATCTGGTAAATTTAAAAATGTCTGCAGATTCTCTGTTGGAAGTGTTGGACTGTGCTCTGTGACCTACATTCGTAACAGCAGCGTTACCTTTCCAAAGTTCTGTGTGATGAAAGGCACGACTCTTGCAGCCTGGAGCTGCACGATAAACTACACCTCAAAGAAATTATACCTTCACTGCCAGAAAGTATTTCTCCAAAGTAGACTTGAAATGACTGGTGTCCCCAAATCTAAAACCAAACACTGCCATCTATAGGTAAAAACCTCATAAACACAGAGTCCATCCTGTGTGAGAAACATTAACATATCATGGAAACTCTTTTCTTCTTTTCCTAATTCCCAAATAAAGCTTTTTTGGAGTCACTTTTATCCCGTCAGAGGAATTTTTAATTTTTTTTGCAGAACCATCAGCCATATCAGACCTTTTTTATTTTCTTTGGTCATTTCAAGAGCTATGACTGAAGTTTGAGGGGGTACTGTGGTCTGGGAAACAATTTGCGATGTCGTTATTGGAGATAGTTAAGGTTTTCCACATTTTTCATTCTTGATTCGTCATTCTCTAAATTGCAGTGTATAGTCACGTGTCTCATTTTCCAGATTAAAAGGGTTGACTGACTAGAGGTCAATTACCCAGACGGCATTGTTTCACTGCATTACTGCCCCAGATTCCATCTCCCAGGGCAGGGCTAATGGCACTGGACTCACGTGCGTAGTCAACCTGACAGCATCTGTATCAAAAGGCAGCTGGCACAGACCTGCATCGCTCTAGCCCAGCAGAGGGAAATTGTAATGAATGATAGAAAGAGCTGCAGCTACAAAAAGAAGACACCTGTCTCATACAGCTCTGTGAAGGGAACTGTAGTAAAATGGCTGCCAGTGGTTAAAATGTGATGTGGAAATTGCACAGAAAACAAAGGGCAACAGATCTGCAGATATGCAAATATGGGTGCATAACAAAACAAAATGTGAGGCCAGGAAGGGCAACAAGGATATGCTCTTTGCATTTAGAGAATATTTAATGTCTTTTTTGAACATAAAAACACTCTAATTGTGAAAGATATCCAAAATAATGTATTTCTAAGCATGTAAACCAAAAAAAGAGGCAAGTCGGGCACAGAAAAAGCAAGTGCCAGGATACCCCATCAGTGATAAACCCGTGTTTTAAATCCTCAATTGTTCAGTTAAACTACAAACATGCCACCAGAATCAGGATTTTCTGAACATTACAAATTGATGACACCATGGAGCAGAAAAAATATTTTCACGCTCCACAAAACAGAATGTGAGTCTGTGAAGGGCAACAAGGCCAAGCTCTAAAAATGCTCTTCAGAGGACACTTTTCATATTTTAAAAATACTCGAATTTCTAAAGGTATCCAGAATAATGGTTTGTCGAAAATCCTATAAGTGACAATGTTTTTCAATTTGTGAGTGGCAGCAAAATCCTGAATTATCTGTCAATGTTCCACCTGATGACCAGAAATGATATCTCCATTTTAAAGGTCCAGAGAGGTCATGCTCAACAAAACTGATTGATGTCAGTGTATTGTTACCTTGAGGCCTTTGTGTGGGAAAAACTACAAAGCCTAATCACCACAAGGAGCAGAGATGGGAGCCTTTTGTTTGAAACATTGAAAGGCGAGTGGGAGAGAGAAAAGGGGAGAGAGGGAGGAGGACAGGTTCGCTCTTGCAATTGCAAAAAGCTGGAAGGAATAATAAATAGAGCTTGATTATCTCCAGCTACTCTTTCATTGTAAATTAGCCTTGATTTGAGCTCCAGCTGACTGCGAAATGACAAGGCAGCACCATGCTGAATGGGAGCCAAGGTGGCGGAGCTCCACTCTGCTGCAGTTATTTATATGCACTGTATCTATGTAATTCATTTTCTTCAAGTGCTCACAGACAGAAAGAGGCAGATGTGAAGTCACCTCCCAACAGCGGAGTCAAAAGAACGTTAGGTCTCACTTCAGGATGTAACAGGGTCTAATTACCTTGGTTCAGGTAGAGAATTACAGGGAGATAACCTCAGCATCTCCCCTGCAGACCCTTTAAAAATATTAGAGTTACAAACAACATCCTCCTGTGATTCAAACAAAGCATTCAAGACCACACAGTCATCATAATTATATGCATGCGGCCATAACTGAATTACCATCAGCAGATTGTCAGCATCTCAGAGCATTAAGGTTTCAAGCTTAATAATCACTTGAGTCGTAAAATCAAGGCCCATTGACTCATGTTTCCATCAGAACAACGATACTCGACCTCCTCCATGATTTACCGGCTGTCAGAGCAGCAGGAGTTGCAGGGGAGAAGAACGTATTTCAGAACATCCTGCAACTTTGCATGAGAATGTCACACATTTTCCTCTGATCCTGGCGAAAGCGAGGAGTGAACTCATTATGTTGTTACGAAGCGTGCGGCCATTTCATTCACACCCTGCAGAGATAATGGTCTCATCTGTCAGAGGACTGAACACCTTTAATTACGAGAGAGCCGTGAACCCAAAATATCCCCTGCTCAATTATTAGAAGAGCGGGTTACACAAATGATGACACAATCACAGCCGCAATCTGCTTCCCACTGAGGGAAGGGTGGTGGCTCCTCCGATAAAACCTCAGAGAAGTTTGCATGAACTCTGGCGAGGTCTGGTCAGCTTTGCTTACTTCTATGCCTTATTATCTTAAATGTACAGTATATTGACGAGGATGAATCAAAGGAGGCTAGTTGCTGCTTCGTCCTAATATTGCAGTAGGAATATCCTGGTCTCCGGAGCCAAGTGACCACCACATTGATCCCTGATCCAGACAGCAGTGGGCCTCCTCAGCTCAGAACCCTGCCATTGATTTCTCTGTCTCCAATAGGTTATCCTCAGCCCTTTTAGCAGCAGAGATGTTCAAAGAGCACTGTTGCTATTCTGCGTGGCTCTTCACAGCAACATTGAATTTTGATATATCTTCAGATCTTAGGTTTTTCATATTTCGAACAAATGTTCATGCATTGCACATGCACAGAAAACTGACACGAATGAGAAAAAAGCTTGATCATATGTAAGTGGACGTCCAGGAGGCTATTTAAAGGCTTGTTGAATTTTTCACAGAGCGTCTTCGCAGCAGAGAAGATGATGATCACATTGGAAATGATTCACTTTCTCAGTGTGCTCTCATTGTGTGGTCAGCTGTCACTGATTTAACATCGTCCACAAGCTTCATCTTCATCATGGGGTTCAATTTGTACACAGTGTTTCAAGCTGTGCACCACCGGGGCCTCAGAGACCAATTATGGGAGTGTGGCATCATCGAGCCCCTCACACCACAACCTGCCAAATACTGCGGGCTAATTACCTGCACTTACTACTGTAGCAGAGGAGCAGGACCCGCGCTCCTGAGGCTTTTGATCTTCCTGGAATAAGCAAACTATCCTTTTAAAGAACCTACAAGAGGCATTTCAGTTCGATGCATCTGGCAGCTCTCACATCCCGCTGGGTGAGTATATACAGCAGATACTCCATCAGGACTTCGATGTCTTCCAAAACATGTACTTGTACTGTATGTGCAAAAAAATATAGCATCAAGGATGTATGGACAACAATTCCATCAACAAAGACTTCATACAATCAGATAAATAATCTGACAGTATGAGAAATCTTTTCAATTTAGTATACTCAGTGTGAACGCTGTATAAAAGCTGATCTCTAATCAAACTATATCCACATAATTAAAGATCAATAACATTTCTCCCATTGTTTAATTGTCACAAAATCATTGACAATGTTTCCACCGATATTCCAATATTAACCCAATTAAGACAATAATCTGAATAAAACACTGCTGCATTTTCTGATAACCTTTTCAGAAGGTCAATCAATCAATCAAATTGTATTTGTATAGCCCATATTTGCAAATCACAATTTGTCTCATGGGGGTTAACAAGGTATGACATCATCTTAACTCTTGTCTAGAGTGAGTAATAACTCTTTTACCGGTAAGATAAAAGGCAGAACCATTAGACCGAGTGACGTGTGAGGGATCGACAGAGAGCACATCACCACAATAAAAATATGTACAACATTCAGGAGAAAAGACAGTGTCTAACATAAATGGAGAAATATTTTAAGAATTTCTACAAAAGAGGAAGTCTGACAGTGATAAAAGGAGCAGTGATGACATAGTGGTACTTCCAGTAATAGTAGTATACATATATATATTGTATATCTAAGCAATCTAAGCAGGTTTTCACAGCATTTTGAGACATTAACATCAGGAACCAACAGCTTGATGCTAAAATCAGACTCTGCTCTGTAAGATGTAAACAGGAATATGAATGGAAGATACTTTCAGAAATATGATAAGTGAAAAAATATCTTATTCAGAATGAGGTCAATAGTCTGATTATCTGTGTCCATATAAACATAGTCAGTGCTGCACTTCAAAGCTTTGTCAGATCCAGTTGTTTGTACAACTGTAAAACCGAACTTTGATGTCATTTAAGTGATTTGATTTAATTGGAGGCTCGTCCTACTGTCATCTTCAGTATCCTGAGGTGCACCAGCTGTCACCTCCCTGGAGTCTAATCCGCAGGTACAGGGGACGCACATCACTGAGGATGAAGCACAGAGGGGGGATGAGACCACTGGTACAGACACACCAGCCGGTGACATATCAAGAGCCCAGAGCCTAAATATGGCCCCCCTTCATTAAATCTCATCTCCAAGAATAGGGAGCAGACCGTGCTCTCGTAGGTATGAATAATGGAAGCAGCCTCCAGGAGTGATCATGGTGCTAAAGAATGACCCGATGATCACACAGATAAAGTGAGAGGCTGACATTCAAGATTAATGCCTCCAGGTCTGTTTCCAGAGCTTCACGGCCTCAGCTGTCAGATCTTCTGACGCCCGTGTTCCCCGAGCACCCAGGATCAGATGCTCATATAAAACAAGATCCACTAGGAAACACTGGAGACGTATTGTTGACATTTGTCAGGGTGCACACAGCCAGCTGTGATATCAGACACACAATATAATTACACAAAACTAAAAGGATAATAATAATAATGTGACATATGGTTGACTGTTGTACATAAATGAGAGCTTGATCTCACTGTTTTGTTGTTGTGCTGTTTTAGTTGCATGATTCATGCAATGCTTCAAAGATTCATTCATACATAATTTATATTTAGTTTGTCACATGTTTAAACAGGATTCATCTGGTTAGGTTGTATTCAACTGTTTAATTACTACTACTCTGAACATCTTGAAAATATAGATTCAACAAAATATATCTGGGATTTATTCATTTATTCAAATTACTTTTTTCATTATATAGTTTATTATTTATTGCATATATTATTTACGTCTCATCATGTTATTCACTTCGCCTGTTTTAACGTTATGACTCAATAATGTGAATCCTTTGCAACAGAAGAAATGGATGATTCAGCTCTTCATATTGACCACTAGATGGCACTGCTCTTAAAGGAAAACAAACTCACTGCTGAGCAATTTAAAAAATAAGATAAGATAATCCTATTATATATTAAATAAACACAAGGTAATATAAATATATGAATAGAATAGAAATAATACGTGCAGTGTAAACAAACAGTGTGAGCAGAATATATACAATATACCTGGATGGCACATAAAGAAATGAACATTGCACAATTAGATGAATTGAACCTGAGTGAGTTAATGGTGCAGGTCCTTTAGTGATGTGTGTGGTCTACAGTGAGCAGAGCTACTTGAAAACCCTCAACAGCTCAATGGTAAGGAAATATAAATATATTATATTATATTTATTATATATATTATATATAGGCCTTTTATAAAAAACATTCCTGCATGGAGTGCCTAATGTTTATGATCTGTTTTCAGAAGTGACTGTGATAGCTCACTCTTCAGATTTCCATGTGTGAGGATCATGATTGTTTGTCTGCCTCCTGCAGACCACATCACATATTCCAGTGTGACCTCCTGTCTGCTGCTGCTTCAAAGACATCTGTATCTCTGCGGATGAAGGACAAGGTTTAGTGTTACAGTAAATACACACAGCCTCTGATATGTGACAGCACGCCTTATTTGTCTGTGTCAACGGACCATGCATCAGTTCATCTCACCATGAGCCCGCTGGAATCTCATGAGCCCAGAACCCTGTGTCGCTGGTCGACCACAGATTTGATCCCAGCATACCAGCAGCGACTCTGTTACACGAGATGTGGTTCAGACCGATCTGTAATGGCTGACTGGAAGGCATCTCACTTCACTCTCTGCCCATGACAAAGCTGCAAAAGACTCGGCTCATGTTGCAGTGAGACATGGCTGAAATATTTACAGTCACCAGCCTGGGGACTGACTCCATCAGGCCCATTACAGACAGAATGACCAGAGCGTGCACTAAATCTTTTCCCTCATCTCATCCTGTGCCAGTAACTCACGGGTTGTCATCAAACAGAAACAGACTACTGTAGAAATGTAGTGTCACTATGCTCTAATAAGGACTTGAGATCCAGCAGTGTGATATTGTCCATTACACCATGGCAGCTGCGGATTTAACACCTAATGCAGTAATAGAAGCTGAATTTAAAAAATTTGATCAAAATCAACCTCAAATTTGTACTTTATTGTAAGAGAAATATTTATTAAAAGAATATGCTAATGATTCTATTCCATGCAGGGGTGTTTCAACAGCCCAGGCTAAGTAAGCTACTGAGCTGAGAGCGGAACCCTTTGGTGAGAAACCCCGGCTACATACAGGAGACAGCAAAGACACTGGGGTTGGAAACCTAATGAGGAACCAATGTCAGTGGTTTTCTGCTAAAAGCTTTATAACTTTAGACATTTGGTTAAAGACAAGATGGTCTAAATGTTTTTATGATGTGTATGGGTTGGGGTTTGCTATCACATTTTGCCAATTCGACTATTATTTCCGTGTATGCACAATATGTGCTTTGTTTTGTAATTTATATATTATTTATATTATTATATATATAATACATTGTTTGAAGATTTGAATGATGTGGTTTGGTTTCAAAGTCCCTTGAAACGCTTTTGATTCCATGACATTCAGAATGTGAATACGAAATCACAAAAAAGCTATTTTACAAATGATTTTGTGTGTGTGTGTGTGTGTGTGTGTGTGTGTGTGGGGGGGGGGGGGGGTTCATATTGTTTCTTGGATTCAAAGTGACACCACCAACTTCACACACCGTGTCAGTTTAGTCATCATCAGAAAGAAAATGACTCAGTCTGTGAATACAGTTGTTTCCTCCATTACTCTGGAGTTTTTATTTTATTTTTGTGCATCAACACTGAAACTACATTGTCTTATAAAATTACCTGCTTGACCTTGAAGACATTTTAATAGAAAGCCTGTTTTACATTAGGTGCATGTTATTTTAAAGACATTTATGAGACGGGGTGAATAGAAAACCACACAAAGATTCATTGTCAGGATGAATCTGCCTCTGCTGCTTCATATCGTTCATTCTTTCCACAGAACTTTATTGAAGTGAAATCGCAAATCATTCATGTGTTTCCTCAACGTTTTCAAACCTTTTATTGGAACACTGTGTGTTCAGTGTTCCAACAGGCCTTCAGATTTCACACTGACCCACTTGTTGATCAAGACTTCTTTTTGCAGTCTGTGGAATTGACCTATATTGTGTTGCTGCCAAAAATCTATTTAGTTCAGATCAAATGATCCCTCTGATCTCTTTCAGCCCAACTGAGCTCAAACAACACCACTGTTGTAAGATCAAATAACTGAACGGTGGCCAGAGGAAAAATTAGAAGAAGAGCCCGACTACAATTAGTGCTCTTTGATGTCCAGAGAATTGATAATGAATTTATTGTCAGACGCAACTGGTTTTACAGAACACTGTAAAAAGCCCTTGTGTACAGAATGTTCATGTTCCTACAATAGCATGTTTTAAAAGAAATAAATAATGTCGATGACCTTAATCCAATAACTGCACCAAGATGGCGCCACTGATTGTTTATTTTATAAAAACTAGCAAAATAAATAGTCATGTTTCATTAATTTATTACACAAAAGTTCCATTTACATTTCATACAAGTGAACAGAAATGTGTGTTGGTGACAGTGAACATTCCTTTTGAGCTAAGATATGAGTAAAACTGAACTTAAGACATTTGGCTTACATTTATGTATATTTACACCATAAATATAAAGATGTCAAGAAAGTAACAACTGCATCAAAAATATAATGAAAGGCAACTATTTTCCCATTGGAAAGTAATTTACAGTATTTCAAATGTCCTATATTAATACAACAGATATGCCTGCATAGTGAACAATCCAGGTAATTATGATGAGGCAAATAAAGAGGTTGACTGTAAACAGTGTGTTACACAGACATTGCTGTAATTTAAGCAGAACAACATGTAAACATTTGTTTATGAAGACCTGCCAGCATCTTGTCATCCCGCAGCACTAAACCGTTTTATGTGTCCATATACTTTGGACAACACAAGTCTTTCAAATCATTACATGCACCCGACAGTAAAAAGAGAATATTTTTACTCAGGTGTCAAACAGAGGGACTTTTAAGACTGCAGTTATTAGAGGAAGCTGCCTACGTTGTTGTGTCTCGGCTCCTGTCAACAATAACACGTTTCATCTTTAAAACCTACATTTGAATTTAGAAATTGCAGGAGGTCGTCTATCACCTGCTGGTTTTTACGACTGGGAAAAGACAAAGTAGCCTTGACCAATAAAAATGCTGCATAATCAGCCGTTACTCAAACGGACACTGTGGCTGGCTCTTTGAGAAAATGTCAGCAGCAAAGTGAACGTGAAAAAAGTGACTACTTGCATCCGGAACATGAAACAACAAACTTGACACTTGGGCTTGACACGGTGGTTGTTGCTCTCAGGAAGTGCTGCTTCTCTTTCTGGTTCTTGGTCGTCTCTTCAGGACGTCTACGTCTTCTTGGTCACTTTCACAATCCCGCTGTAGAAAGATGATAAAATCTAGTGTTTGAATTTAGAAATAGTTCTGCTATTATTAGTTAGATTATGGGCTCATAACTGTTCAGGTGTTACAGCTCTATGACTCCACAAGTTCAACCTCTGATGCAATTATCATGGTTGACATGATTACATTTACAATAATGGTTCAACATACTATGAAATATGCTCTCCTGCTTTAATGCCGACAGTTGGATGATGTAATTTATTTTATTTTCACATCGCTACAGTAAATTTACTATGTATGGCAACAGGCAGGAGCTGCTAAGTGTATCTTAGAGTAAAGACCAGAAATAGCCTGCACTGTCCTTAAATAACATGACAACATCCACACCTTACATCTTGTTTCATTCAAACAAAAGCTGGGGTTTAAAAAAGGGAAAAGTACTTAGCAGTGGTTTCCTGATCACTGATATACCGGGCAAGGAAACTTAAAATATTAAAATAACAATAAATAACAGTACATTTTTAACAGTTTGATTTGTTTGTTACAGCAACTTCACTTCCAGTTTGTAACGCTGTGGAGGTATAACGTTTTTTCGGCCTTGAAGATTTCCGTTCAGTGAGTGGGATAACACTGAACGAGCGATTGATAGGCTTTGTTTTCTCGATATGAAAACCACTCAGAGCCCAACAGAGCGAATCACCACCTGCTGCAGAGGGCGATGTTGTTTGGCATGAGTTACATAGTGTTTCTTTAAATAAGGAAGATATAAAGTCAAATTGAATGAGCTTTAGAGGTGCTTAGTTCTGTCAAACGGCAAAATTCATGGAATTTGACATTTTACTCGAGTTTCCAGATTTGCCAGAAAGCAAATACACAACATTTTCAAAATGTTGAACCATTGTTTTAACTCCTGACTGAGCCGTGGATGTTACTTCTACAACAGTGTGTTCATACCCCGTCCTGCTCAGGCAGCTTGTTGCCCTTCCTCATGATCCGCGTCAAGTGGTTGCACAGAGCCACAATTCTAAATGAGAACTGTTGAACAGACATAAGCAAAGAGAATGAGTTACAACATAAAACAATGATATTTTTTATAGAACCTTAATTTACTGTGAGATTGTAAATACTGCACTTTACCTTCCACCTGCGTCGGGCGTACTGTCTCCTAAAGTTCTCCAAGTTCACCACTGACAGCCTCTTCACCATGGCCTGTCTGGTATTCAGAGGCTACAAAGAACACAAGTAGCTTTCACGTTAATTTTACAGTTTGAGAATGCTTGTCACAGGAGAATCTCAGGAAATAAACTGAAATTGCTTAAAAATAACAACAGATTAGAAATTGGGATATGTAATAAATAATGAACATTTATTTCAGAGGTTTTGACAACAGGTGAAAATGTCAGTGTGCACATCAACTGTGAGGTGTGAGCATCTGTTGAGATGCTGAAAAACACAGATTAAGGTGAAAAACTGATAAACTCACAATATCTCATCATAGATGCTGTTGTGTCTCATAACATCTCCAAGAAAGAAATAAAAAGGATTTTAAATCAAATAAATAAATTCAACCTTCATTAAGTGCCCATTTTGAATTGATAAAAATAATTTTAAAAACATTTCTGACTACAAAAGTTATTTTACAAATTTATAACCATTGTTCAAATAGTCTGTGAAGTCTAAAAAACATACTGGCATGAAAAAAAACAATAAATCAATCAGAAAATGTGAACTTCTAATACATTCAATTGAACATATTTGCTGTTTCATTCTGTATTCATGTAAACATGACACAGTAAAAACATTAATATCCAATATTTGACTTCATTATTAAAATAAAAGCCACCAAACCAAGTTTAATCAGCTTCTGTTAATAACACTTCAAGTTTAGTATCATTTTTAATATTGTACCACGTAAAAAAGGAACAGTTTGACATTTTGTGAATTACGGTTATTTGCTCTCTTGCAGAGGCTCGATATCAATACGTATCGTGTCTGTTGTATCTGTGCATTGAATTGGAACTTGCAGGCAGACAGCAGTTAGCTTACCGTGGCACTGGAAGCTAAGCTAACACCCGGTCCGACTCAGTCCAAAGGAAACATTATTAAACGAACAAAAAACTAAATGTACATGTCGAGCCGCCATTTTACACAAGAGTTTGCGCTTGATGAAAAATGTGTTGTATCAGTCACTGTACCTGGCCAAGAAATGACACCCCCCTCTCAATTACGCTATCTAAATTTTTTTTTAACTTTTTTTACAAATAAAAAAATCTAGATATAAATGTAAAAAGTAGACGTAAAGACTACACAGCTATACATTCAAAAGTTTGTGTCTCCGAGATCAAAAATCAAAGCTTAAAACACGTCTCCAAAAACACGTTAAGATCTATAAGTTCAAAGAAAGCGTGTTTTGGTCTGTGCGTGTTAACCGGACTCGTTGAGTGGCTGCTGGGCCTCTGGGCGCAGTTCCCCTCCGCAAGACTGACGCAGCAGCTCCTTCAGCGCCTGCTTCACGTCCATGTTCAGACTGCTGCTGTGGATGCTGTCAGCGCCCTCTGGATGCAGAGAGCTCATCACATCCTGCAGCCACTGCATTTCAGAGTCCAGCTCCAGCCGCAGGGCGTCCAGCTGGCTCTGCCTCTGGTTGTACTTCCCACCGATGCTCTCCAGACTGGCATCTACGGCCTTTATGTCCTCCTGCAGCAGCCTCCTGGTGGTCTCCACTTTGCGAAACTCATAGCGGACCTGGGAGAGCTGCTTCCTCGCTGCCTCGCTCTCCTCCTTGTACCAGGCCTCCTTGCTATTATAGATGGAGAGCAGTGCCTCGATATCACCCTGAACAGTGTGGTGGGCCCCTGCCACCTCTGACAGCCCCGTCTCCATCAGGCTGATGTCTTCCACCACATGGGCGAAGCGCTCAAAGTTGGCATATGTGTTGTTCTGTGGTATACTGGAATGCAGCTGGATGGTGTACTCTTTCAGACGCTTTGTCTTCAGTTGCTCCGCTTTCTTCTCGGCCTCAGGGACGCCGCTGTCGTCCTCCGTGTGGCCGCAGGACTTCAGACAGAGGGGTGGAGGAGGGGGAGGACACTGAGTGAGAGGTTGTCTCATTGTCTTTGAAACACACGAAGCGGTGAATGTCCCAGCAGAGGTCGTACTGTAGGATTAGTGTGTGACCCTACAGCGAAAGCCATGGCAGTTAAGAGCACCAAAATAAAAGGACAGACGTTATTGTTGAGTGTGTTAAGTTTCCTGCTTTCATGCTGATGTGTCCAAACAGGATGAAGACTCCACTGCAAATCACTGCTTCCATGCATTTCAGCAGCTGCCACTGGAGTGGACTCCTTTGACGTTACGGGTTGTTAAGTGTCCATGCCAGTAACACCATTAGTGACATGTTGCTTCACCCTGACCTCCGACTGTGAACTACAGATGTATTAGGTCTGTGCTGCTGAGCGTGATGATCCGTATTAAATCTAGTTACTATCACCACTGCGAGAAGGAAATACAACGAAAATCATATCAGCTTTGTCTTCTCCCGACCTAGAAACGCTTATTCACGCCTTTGTCCTCTCAACCCTGGATTACTGCAATGCAGTATTTACCTGTGCCAGACAATCCTCAGGGTCTTTGCTTCAGCTGCTGCTCGCATTTTAACCAACACCGAGCACAGGCCCAGTATTTCTCCGTTTCATGCCTCCCTTCATTGGCTGCCAGTTCAATTTAGGATTGATTCTTGATTATTTTAATAACTTTTAAACTTATTTTTGTAGCAATGTCTTTTAACGCCTGATTTTTAACAGGCTTTAATGGTTGTTGTGATTATTTTCTTTTATGTTATCTCTCTAATTTTAGTTTAGTTTAGTTTTGTGTTTGTTTATTCCCAAGTTTATTATTATTCATTACTGTAGGTGAAAATATTCCCAGGGGTGGGTGGGAAACAATAACTATGTCTCATTTCAGAGGGGACACAATCTATGCAGTCCACAAAGGATGCGGTCTTGTTGGGATGTCTACAGGGGCTTGATGAGTCATCAGCTCATCCCGCCCTTATTACTGAAGTTGGGCACGACAAGAAAAGTTTGAAGTCCCTTCGTTTTGTTTAACATGTGAACCATTCGCTGTTCAGTTGAGTTGACTTTGATACTGAAGCACTTGGTCACTGAAGCTCAATGAATCCTGGGATATATTGGGCCGGGAAGGATCAACCCGATGGAGCCTTCGTTTCTCTGGGATGGAGGACACATTTGTCGGCTGCATTCAAAGGGTACAGTCTATATGTGCCGCTGTGACAATCTGTTCTACAAATGCAGCCTCAGAAGGATGTGGCCTCTGAACTGAGACACAGCTTATTTATTGTACAGTCACTGTGATAAACTACTGTACGTCTCCAGAACATATAGACTGAAGTTAGCATTTGAACTCTTATGAACCTGAAGTCATTTTTATTTTCGTGCAAACAAACCTGCTTCTCTGTTTGACATGAGCTGTCTCATGTTGTTTCACGTGTGTGGGTGGAGTGCTGACTGTAGTTATTAAGAACACCAAACACATGCTACAGTACGGCACACATGTAGAGCATACCTTGATCCAAGGATGATTGAGGGTGTCTTGTATGGTCATCCGTTTTCTAGAAGAAGAAAATGCAGCTGAGTAAATACAGGAGAGAGGAGCGGGGTCTGTCAGTCACACACTCTGCTGTGAAACATTCGGGAATACGTTCAGATGAGTGGAACCATCAGAAGCATATTTTATTTCTGGGAAGTCGTTTTAAATGGAAACACTTGGTAAGCAACAGAACAGGACCACAGTATTGCACAATGCTTTGCCTGAGGCAATGAGGTTACTGTGTAAATAATGTTTATTCAGCTTATCTTATTTAGTGTACCAATAACAAATGAGCCCAAATCCTTGCTCTAGATTTCTGTGGACTGGCTGTGCTTTCATTCTTATTTGGATCAGGACTGCGCATTTAATGCACTTAGGATTTATGGCAGTGAAACCGAACTAAAGCTGGGCTTTGTACTGGCATTGTCGGGACTTGACCTTTGGCTTTCAGCTGTTTGCCAGCGGCCTGTTTACCTCGTGTCCTTCTCCAGGAGCTGTCGGATGAAGTTCTTGGCCAGCTCGCTCGTGTTGCTGAAGAACTCCTCGTCGAACTCATAGTTCACTGCCGAGATGTTTCCCATCGTTTCCTGCTTGTTGTCACCGAGGAAAGGTGACGCGCCACTTAACCTGAAACAACACAGCAATCGTTCACACACTGACTAAGACCTTCCTCGATAATCTCCAAGATTCCTATTCATAATCACAAATCATGACAACTTACAGTATATACGTGATGACTCCGATGCTCCTGTGAATAACAGCACAAGGTTAATCCCAAGTTCTGCCCTGGAACAGGTTGTATGGGAGGCAGCAGAGTCAGAGGTAATTAAAGGATCTTACCACATGTCTGCCTCCAATCCCAGTTGCTCGTAGTTGACTATCTCTGGAGCTGAAAATAGACAGGACAGGCTTGTGCATCACACTCAGGCCACCAGACACCACACTGTCCTGTGGTGAAAACAAATCTCATATAAAACACTTACCGACGAACTCAGGAGTGCCAAAAATGTTTTTGAAATCTGCACCAGCTTCTATTTTGTGTGCCAGGCCGAAGTCTATGATTTTGATGCGGGGTAGAGGAACGTTCCTGTCCAGCAGCATTATGTTTTCAGGCTGAAGGGTAAAGAAAACAAAACAGAGACGCACATTTATGAGCAGATTTGTTCTGATTCAGAGACTGATTAATACATAAAGACAATAAATGACTCAAGTTACCTGTTTAAAGCTGTCTGTTGTGTAAGCATTAAAGAAAAACATTGCAACCGTTACACTTCTTATACATGTTTGACATCTTGAGTGGTTTCAGTCAACAAGCACATTTGCAGTAATGTTCTTATTTCCCTTGAAATTTTAAGCTTAATTTTTGCCATTTGAAGTTTAGACATTAGTGTTGCTGGTGGAACACATTAAGAGAGAAGAGGAAAAACAGGGTGGTGGCTTTCAGAGAGCAGCGATGGTGACGACACTGCTCTCTGAAAGCGAGGAGATAACCTTGTGGTGTTATTATCTGAGAGTCTGGGCCTCAGCTAGAGAAAACAGGAAGGAAGTGTGATTCAGAAAATCTAGACTCTACTGACATTTAATTAGACACCTGCTATATATATGATATAGTCCTTGCATGTACAGTGTGTAATGGTAGAGTTGCTGCAGAGGGAAAGAATTTCATCACCCACTCGTGACAAATATAGTCTTATACATGTGATGCACAGCTGGAGCAGGTTGTACCTTTAGATCAAAATGTGCAATCCTTTTGGAGTGGAGGTACTGGACTCCGTTTAGGACCTGTTTGATAAACTGAGTGGCTTCCTCTTCGCTGAGAGACTCCTTCTGAGCCAGGAAGTCAAACAGCTCTCCTCCAGACACCCTGAAACAAACACACACACACACACACACACATGAAATTAAATTTATCAAGAGGGTGAATGGATGCCTTGTATACATTTGTTTGTGCTACTTATTTAGCTCCGCTTTGCGTCTGTTTGTCCAATTCATGATCATTCCCATTAAGTTCACAGAGCCACATAAAGCATCCTTTGACCAGCTGGCATCCCATAAGCATGATTTTCTTTCACAGTCATACAAAGACGACATAATGGACGGATCGTCGGATGACGCACACACTGTGCGATCCTGCCGCTAACAGCCAGTTCATCCCTACTTTAATTAGACCGAGCTTTCAATTAGTCCCAGTTTTCTCCATGTTCCCATGCAGTGGCTGGCTGACACAGCCGAGGTCCTCTCAGGTCTCTTTTTTCAACACAACTATTACCGACTGTGAGAGACATTCAGTTCTTGTCTTGCACAATATTGGACAAAGGTTTTCAGCAAACACATGTTTAACAAACACTCATGGAGCAGAACATTAAATGTTAAAAACACTGTAAACATTGCATAACATACTATACATTTTGTTAAACAGGCTGTGATCATGCGACTGCAGAAGAAATGGATACAAATCTCTACTGTGTGCAGATGTTTGGAGGTTTTCAGGGAGAGGTCTTTATAGAGGGAGGCAAGTCTCCCAAAGGAGGCTCCAAACGGTTTCAGGGGAGGCTCAGTTCAAAGAAAGTAAAAAAAAAAGTAAGTACGGTTGCTCTGAAGTGCAAAACAAATCACAAAACCCCTGCAAACGATAGGGCTCATCACTAATAGGATGGATGCACTGTCCAAATGTGTTCTTATTTGTCGTTGTGTTTTTCTTTGCTGTGATGTTTTGATGTAGTAATTTGCACTTCATTGCCACCGTACTTTGATTATGGATTTAGTTAAGGAAAGGACATCAGCTTCAATGTGTGTGATTTGGTGGAGTTCAGAAACACAGGGTTTGTGTGGGATCAAGCTGATTTTCAGAAACTAATAAACTCCTGTCTTCACTTGTTCTTACTTTAATTGTTGATTGTCTATTGGATCAAAGAAAATAACCATGGTCACATAGGCATCCCGTTGGTTGGAGTGAGTGTAGGAGGAGGTTCCCACTCTCACACTTTCTGTTTTAAGGTGTTGGGCATGACAAGTAAAGGTGTTGTTGAATCATGCGGTGACTCACAGTTCGAGGATAAGCACCACGTCTGTGCGGTTCTCGTACACATCATGCAGGGACACAATGTTTGCGTGCTGGAGCTCCTGCAGTATGCTCACTTCCCTCTCGATCTCCTCTCTCCTCACGCCTCGTCTGCTGGCCCGACTTTGGCGCTTCTTGATGAACTTGGCGGCGTATTCGGTGCCCGTGCTCTTCTCTGTGCAGCGCTTGACTATTGCAAATTGCCCACTGCAGACAAAAGAAAACACAATAAAAGACACTGACATTATTTTAAAATGTTATTGCTGTTTTTTCATATGTATCAAATGATAAAAAAAAACCACAGTTTACACATCATTTATTTGTGTACATTTCAAAATAAGATTCTTAGTAATCAACAACAGGATATAGCTGCAGGTGATGAAAGCCGGGGAGGAAGCCGCGTGTCACAACCAGATGAAATATTGTGGTCAAGTTCATCACTTCCTGTTTCCCGGCCAGACAAAGAACAATCAGGCCTGCAGTGTGGACAGAGCTGCTGTCCTCCCACTGCACCAGCATTCCTGCCAAATCTCAAACTATCCTCAAGTGATCAGTCCAGAGAGAAAATAAAATCCCAGGAATTCTGAATATTTCCCAACAGAGGCGTGGCTCAGAGAGCATCTCTCAGTGGACGATTGTTTCACTTCTCGCTGAGCCTCGGACTGTGACTCTGTTGCTTCACTGTCACTCTCCTCCAACATAACTACACGGTACTTTCACTCAGGATTGAGTCACTGACAGACAGATTGAAGAGTGTGAAAACATTTTCCAGTTAAATATATGTGCAGAGTCTCTGTGATCAGACCAGCACATGTAATCTCAGGCTGACTGAGACTGATCTCGGACCTGAACTGCCAACACTATGAATTCCGACGTCTTAGTCACTGATCCGTAGGCGACTGAGACATGAGTGTGAGTGTTGTGGTCGCAGAGATGTCGTTCTGTGTAACGAGGTTGCCATTTGTGGCGACTTCGGCTAAGGAGGTAGAGCGGTTCATCAACCAAACATGAAGTTGATGGTTGGATCCCCGGCTGCTGGAGGCTACATGCCAAAGTGGGCAAAATACTGAACCCCAGATTGCCAATGATGTTTTTTTTTATCAGAGGGAGGACTGTTATAGAAAAAACTCACAATATATAGTATCCCTGTGGGAATGCATGTGTGAGTGGGTGAATGAGGCTGGTCGATAAGAAAAGTGAGATGCAGTCAATTTACCTTTGTCTTTGAATAATAGAGACACTGAGTATTTTTAGACAATGTGAAGGAACTCCAAGAGGACGAGAGAGATAATAACTGGCATCTCATATATTTCGGACATAACAGTCAACACTGAGATTCCAAGGTGGCTGTGAGAAGCTGTCCACTCTGCATCCACTATCATCATGGTGTCTAGTGGTGCTAAGAATAGCTCAGCCTCCAGGCTCATTCTCCACTGCTGCTGTGGAGGAAGAGATAGGGGGCCTGGGGGTGGAAAGAAAGGATGAGTGGAAAAGATGAGTGTTATCAGGAGCTGCTGGATAAAAGACAAGCGTCTACAAATGCATGGATGCCCACTCTGCTCCTGCCACACTCAGTTTCCACTTACACTCTCAAGTAGCACTCACACAGAGCTCATCACAAAACAAACTAGAATGGCACTTAGTGGAGCCCTATCTCGCAATGTTGCAGAAAACGCCCCTGATCTGGATCCGCACCAAAAGTTAATGAGTCCTATACCATGTTCCTCCACCAAGGTTTGTCGTAATAAACATACAGACCAACCAACCAACAAACAGACAGGGGTAAGATAACATAACCTCCTTGGCAGAGGTAATAAATGGATTAAAAAATAACCGAACAACAGTAATCCTCTTTGTGGTTGGAAGCCATGGTGAGTTTAATCTTTCATTAACCACATAACTTGTAGGGTGGGTGAGCCAGTTTGCTCTTGTGAGGCACACCCAGTCCTGTGCTCACTCAACAGTCACATCTGGGAGCAGCTCCACTGTACATACTAAGCTTCCTATTAGATTTACCTCACTCAAAAACAATGAAACAACAACTGAGGTTTTCTTTTCATGCAAGCCAACAAACGTTTATTGAACTGAAGGGAAAACCCACTAATATGAAAAGATAAATGGACGTCTCCTTGACAACAAAAGGTTGAAGGTGAAAGGTTTTTATTTGCTTGACATGTTTTCAGGGCATTACATCACTGGTGTGTCTAACGGACAGAAAGAAAATATGTGAGTCAGCATCACTTCCGGATTCCAGTGCAGTATCTCGTCAACTGTAAAGCACAAGGTAGTTATTAAGATAATTTCATTAATATCACCACAACTAAACGATATCAAGAGCATGTGAACATGTCCAGAGAATGCAGAAAAGTAGGAGAGAGAGAGAGAGGGACTGAGTGGGGGAGGAAGCATCTCACATCATAACAAAGAGCCTCATGCTGCAGAGGTAACAACAGGGAGGGTGGGGTGATGAAGCAGAGCAATGTGGATTCTCTAATTCTCCCCCTCTCTGTTCCATTCGGGGGACATCTACACCTCTGAGACGTCCCTGAGAGGCTGACAATGTTAAAGATGACGATGATAATGTGTGAACTGGAGAGGAGGGTAAGCCGTCCAATGAAATCTCGCTTGCCAAAAACAGGCACCCTAAGGGGAGAAAGAGTCACATGGCAGAAGCGGCAGCAGTGTCCTTGATTTGCCTGTTAGAGCAAGGCCAAGCAGAATAATCCTTCTCGTTGATGGTTGTCGCCAAAATGTGAGAAAGTGCACGACACGAATGCTTTAGTGTGGCTGCGAAGTCGTGTAGAGTAACAGCAGAGAGAGCAGTGATGCTGGGAGTGGTATTCCACAACGGGCCAGGCGTGCCGGCTGTCTTAGCCTCTAAGCCGGGGCCGGTGGGGCTGAAAGTACCATCACTCCGCAGAGTTTCCACTTCCAACAGCTGAAGGTTATTATCCACAGCCAAGGTTGGAGGAATGCTCGGACAAGTGGCGCCGGCCCAATATTTAAACACATTTCTCAACTGAACAAGCTCGGGGGCCTGCGATGACAATGAAAGCCAGATTCATAATTGGCCAAGCCCTGTCCCTGACTACCATCTGTAAAATGAGGGCTGGAGGAGCAGCTCGAACTTCTACAATAATGAGCCTCACACAGCAGAAAACATCAATTATTTTGTATTGAGTAACACAACAGCCACTATGCTTTTGTTTTGAAAAGCATATTACTTCAACATAAATGCCTTTTAAATTGTTCAGGATACTGTAGATCCCCATTGGTTTTGAAGTGGTCCAATGTCAACAAATAATCTGTGGCACAGCAAGGATTTACGAGTGTTTGCTGACAGTAAAGGGATGACCCTTGTCAAAACGGGAACTCTGGGAATGTCTGAGAGGTCAATGTGGAGTTCCCTCTGTCAGGCTGCTTTGAATAAACACATTTTTCTACCCACTCAACAGCTGGAATGCGTGTTTCTCAGAGCTGACTACGTGCATTCCTGACTTGCTCCGTGCACACCCTCCATCAGGACTATAGATAAACCTCGTACAGTAGATCCCTTTGGAGAAATTCTATCACTTTACTGCATTCGCCAGGAGCACCTGTTGCACCTCGCACTTCAACACATCCCAAATGTGAACGCTGCTGCCTCCACCGAGCATCGCTGCCCTCCCTGCATCCTCGCCAAAGACAAGCAACTTCTGCACATTTCACCAATTCATTTCCATGTGTTTCTAGAACTGAATTCAACCAGAGAGGAGGTGGGAAACACGTTTTATATCAGGTGTGGTGAGATCAGACCTCGTCAGTATTTCTGCATTGAAATATATCTAACTGAATGATGAGCCTGCTCAAGTTTCGCATAATGTTCACTATCTATAAAGATGGACGACATGACAGCTCCTCAAAAAAGAAGCCAAAGCGTCTCAATCAGCCCCACCTCCCTAGATGAAGAGACCCTGCGTCCTCCATGTTAGTGGGTGAGACGTAGACCAAACTAAAAAGTACATGTCAATTCAAATGTTCTCATCACACTGATGTTTGTTCATTTTTCCAAAGAGCTTGTCTTCAATTAGTTATTTGATGCTATAAAAAAGGAAGGAAACATCATGATTAATGGCTGAGACTTGGTCGAGCACGTGTATTAGTGGGACATCACTACCGTGGCTCCATCCCAGATACTGCACAGACTTCCTCTACTGCACTAGAGAACCAATCATTATGAGTCAGCATCCGGGGACCATGAATGCAGGTTCAAAACTTCTTGTCAATCCCTCCAATATTTTAGCATGGACCAAAGTAGTGAGCCAAAAAACTGACACCTACACATCCACAAAGTCCTACAGCCAGCATAGATAAACACCATAGACTCCCAGCTGAATACACTAACCTGTGAAGTAGACATCATACTCATATCCGCCATGGTGTCAGTGCAGTATTCAGTAATTAGAGGAAGTTTACAAGCTTTTTATTTTTGTTCCGGAACGGAAAGACAATGGCACTTCCTATCCAACGGTGCATCCTGTGAATTTTTGTCGTCACTTTGCGATGACTAACAGAGACGGTGGTTTTTTAATATCAGTGAACACAGAAATAACATCTTGTAAATGTACTCAAGATGTTGGACAGAACATGGTGCTGGTCATGACCAAACATGGACAAGCATGAGTCTGTTGTTGACAGGTAGAGTTCACATACTTCAGCACCTTGCCTTGATGGTCACTTGCATAACAGCTCGCCATGGGTTCACCAGTTTCATGGGCGGTGGTGGGGGGGGCAGTGGCAGCTGTGGGCCCACACTTCCTACTGTATGTCATCATCATGTCATCAATCACTTGTTAAGACTGGTACAGTTGTCAGTGAATGCCTCACATCTCAAGCACAGGGTTGTCCTACAGATAGGTTTACCAAATGCTCTGCATCAGCGGTGGAAAGAAACAGTGAGTACAACCGTGTGGGGTCCTGTGACATTAGAATTTGTCAACAGTGGGCGGCTGATATGACAAATAGACTTTCCTCTCGGCCTAACAGTTCTAAAGAGCACAGGACATTTAAATACCCCACATCGATCAGTGTCTGGCCCCATTCATCGAATTTCCCCACTCTCCTGAGAGGAAGATTGAGCAACAGTTCCACTGTGGAGAGGTCTGAACCCATGAGGCCAACACAAACTGTGGGCGAACTCAAAGCTCACTATAAAGCTGTCTAAACATCAACCAAGAGCTACGAGCGAAAAACTCCAGCTGAATTCGTAATCAAATTCTCAGATGTGTCCTGTGTCTGAAAAAAAAAGGTTTGTGGTTTCAGTCACAAACATCTGCAGCGTTAAAAACCACAGTAGATGTGAGTTTCTGCTTCTCACAATGGTGAAGCTGAACATGTAGAAACCTCAGCTCACAGTTCTCTTTTCAAGCAACAAGTTTCAGCTCAGCCACAACTCGCTGATGATGTTTTGAGTTCTGAGCAGCGATTCACCTTAGAATAGCACTCAGTAGAGTACATACCAATTAGTATCAATAAATATTTTCTATCAATTTTTGTTTCATCTTTAAAGCACACTGAGTCTGCCTCTGTAAAAAAATTACTGTATAAATTACAATTGATATCGCCACCAAGGCCCAACACTGCTCTCATGAAACCACATTTAAATTTCTTAATCAAATCTGCACCAAATTTAACACACTCATAAATATTAGTCTCACAAATGTGCTGGATTTTATTCATTAAGATTCATGAATTCTTACCTGGGAAAATGGTGAAATGTTATTTATAAAAGTGAAGAAAATAGTCTAGACCACCCCCTGACCCAGATGAACACCAAAGTTAATTGGGTTCTGCCCACCCACCTGTTCTGCCTAGTTCCACCAAACAACCAACAAATGGTCTGGGGTGAAAACATGACCTCCTTGGTGGAGGTAAAAATGTATAAATACTTTATACGTTATAACAATAGTAGCTTAATTAACGTTCAAAAAAATTAACCACTAATGCTTTATAGGTCAATTAAAACTTGTTTCGGTTGCCAGGTTATGAACGTGATGAATATTTGTCTTTAATTAATCAGGAAGCTACAATGTTAGAAAATCATCTGCAATTATGAATCACAATTTGTCATTAATTTGTTCTTAAGTTATTAAAAAGTGCATTTAGCCACTCTGCAGTAATTGGTCAACATGTAATTTGACTTGAAAACCCAAAACTGCCTTACATCTTATCAGTAAAGCATTTATGAATTCTTATGAATAAAATCCCCATTTGCACCCTGTGACCCCTGAGTAATGAATGCCTTATTGTGAAGTCTAACCCAGATAAATCCAGTAAATACCTGCTTTTCAAGTGCATATGCATTTGAATGTTTCATAGGTAAACAAATGAGGAAATGTGTAGAATCTCAATGTAGAAAACAATCAAAGTGCTGGACATAAGATCTTTCCTGAAATGCAGCTGAAGCATTTCCAGAGCAGATCTTGGTTTGTGCTGTCAGGGTGTGTCAGAGAGTCAGCGGCCAGCAGACACTGGAGCGCAGTGTGTATTTTGACAGGTAGCGAAAGGTCACAGGTCGGACGCTTTCTCCTCACACCCTCTCCATCTGTTAACAAGTGGTGCGTATGCCCGAGCTGTCCGTCCGTGCAAAACGACTCTGCAGCTTCCTCAGGCCACGCTGCACTCTGCCAACTTCCTTTAATTTATTTCCCCATTAGACGCTGTTTCCTTGATGTGTGCTCTGAATTAAAACCCCTCCTTAACATTTAAACTTCAACACATTGGATCCACCACCGCCCAGAATCAGCTTTGGCAAAAATCATATATTTCTTTCTCTATCCTGGACTGAACTGAGTGTTCACTTTTCAGACTTTATCTCTGGCTGTAAACTTCCACCTAGTTTTGACACAGTGACACTCCCCAAGTCAAGCTTAAACAAGCCAGCTGTTTGCATACATAGAGGCAAGCAGAGGAGTCCCCACTCTGACTCACACAAAGTTTCTTAAGCACTGGAAATAAACATTTTCTGCTGTACTCACCTTCCGAGTTCCTCCCCAATTTCATAGAAATCATCCACGTTCTGTTCCTTGAAAACCGCCATGCCAGGTGTCTTCATTGATGTGCTTTATCTGATGGGGTCTGTCTGTCCAGCCTGTCTTTTCTCCCCGAGTCCAACCCTGTGGATATAAAACAGCAGCTCACTTTGATTTCTAACAGGAGAAAAGAAAATCTTTACGACGTGTTGCAGCTTGCTGTGGAGCATTCCATCTCAGAGCTGTACGTACTTTCACCTTCCTGTTCAGAAAGTCCTAACAACACTATAACTTAACCAGCGAAGAAAATGAGAAAGTGCGCTTGGTTTGTCTTTAATTTGTCTAAATACTGATTTACTGGCTTAAAATATAACTGTGCCAAGCTGATCCATGTAACACAGTTTTGTTCTTGTGATTATAACAGGATTACAAATTAAAAGATAAGAGCATTTGGGGTATTGAGGGCAGGGTATCTATTGTGAAACATTGTGTCTGACACAGGCCACAGCATACTCTTTGTATTTCTATTGTTCCCTCTATGAGTAAGAATGAATGAAATAAATAATGAAGTAGAAATAAAAGGCAATCTCATCCTTTACGAAAGCTGAACTAGAACAAACTTCCCATATGTTAAGCTTCATGTCAAACATTAATCCGAGCAGCAGCTACATCTTACCTCAGTGTTAAAGCTTGTCTGGTGCAGAGCTGCTGATGAACTCACATCTGTTCCCACGTCTCCAGCAGCTGCTCTGCTCTCCTCATGAAACTGGCTCCTTCACCGTCTCTGTTGTTTTCTGTCACTTGTGGCTGCACCATCAGGCTTTTGAGTCTGCACAAGTCCCTCCCCCTGATGTCTCCACTATGAAACTGAAGCATGAGAGAGACAGGCTATGAATAAAGATGACTGGCATGTCTGCTGTTTGGTCTGAAGTGAGGATTACTGAAGCGTTCCCTATAAACACCTACAGAGGGGACGACAAACTCAGTCAGACTTTTTTTTTATTGAATGTGTGCTACGAAAACATACAGTGGTGTATGCTCACTTCTGTGACATGAAAGCTTTGCTCTTTATACTGAGTAAAAATGAACACGGTAATGAAGACATGTAACCATCAAAACGATTAAGTGCACGATAATATTCTGACCCTTTAAATGCTGTGAAAATAAAAAGAGGACAAAAAGAAAAACCGAAGAGAGGGTAGCTTTACATGTAGCTTATTCAATGTGAAAATAAAATCAAAAAACATGATAAATGCAATTAACTAGCTTCAGAACAAGTGGCTGTGCATTGAAATATAAGTGAACATTGACATTAGGAGTGGAAGTTCAGAAAAAATACATTTCTTGAGCTTAAACCATACAAGCATGAATATTGGAATTTCTAGAGAGACCTGCTCTCATGAGGATCATTTAATTTGACCTTCTAAAGTATTTTCAATCTACATTTCTCATTGTGACTAGGAGGAGAAAACATGGTCTATTGTGTAACTTATTGCAAAGAAATCCTCCGTAAATAAAAGTAAAAGAATGATAAAAGTTATAAGTTGTAAACAATACATCAGCGGTCAAGGGAAAAGGGTAAGAAAAAGATACGTGGCGAAACCATGTGGATTTCAAACGATAACAAAATGTTGTTTAGGCAAATTAAAACATGGTTCTTTGTGTTTGTAGATTAGGATTTGACTGTAGTTAGTTGAACAGCATGAATCATAAATCATATGGTCACAGTGCTGTAGAGTAAACTGTCATGTCTTGGTACCTGGGTGTGGAAGAGGGACAGATGTTGCTCCACATGTTTAACAATCTCTATAGATGACAAATCATATTTCCTTTCTCACTGACTTCTCATCCTGAGCTGAAATACAGCAGTGGACGAGTGTAAACACTGGACAGACACCAATATTGTACTGCCACACTGTGGACAATGAATGCAGATACATCAGCAAATTAAGATAAAGCTCAGAAATCCCAGCATTGGAAAGAAGTCAGGGTGAAATGTATGAAAAACTCTTTGAACACCCTGAGTTTTGGGGAAAAGTAACAGCACTGAAACCTAATAATGCATTAACAGTAGAACTGTGAGGCACAGATAATCTAAGGGAAATGACTATGCACATGTTTAGAAGAAGTTATGATAAAATAGGCTGTAACAGTTTCACACAAGTGCAAATGTAAATGCACATCACTTTGAACTTTAAGACTTTTCTTTGGAATATGTAAATATAAACTCAGTATTTAAGAATAAAGTAATTTGAAAGCATTAAAAATGAAAGAATTCTGCCAAATACAGACAGATAATATAAAATGGACTTATCAATATTATTTTGAATCCAGAGATAAAAAAACATTCCACCTGATAAAACCGGAGTAAGATTTAGTTTTTGATCCAAGGGTTTGATCATAAGGGCTTCACACCACATGGAATGATAAACACCCAACCTTGTGATTTGAAGGCTCTAACACTTACATTTTAAGTTTTCAGCAACATATGAATTTCAGCATCAATAATTCAAGTTCATCAACAGTGTGTTGTTCAGAAACAAAGTGGAAAAAAGGACAAACAATTACAAGACATTTCAGAGAGGAAATGTGGACAGAGGAAATTCGAGACGTAATGAAAGGAAAAGAAGAGTAAACAATCATTTCTTCAAGGCATAAAAAATCACCAACTTGTCACAAGATCACAGCCATGATTCAAAAAATACTGATTTAGACTGAAGTGAAAGTTTCAACTTGGCATTGGAGGATGAAGGGATAATCAGACAAACACAGTTTTGGCCGTCATGTAAACACACAAGCATTCAGCAAATAGAGTATTTAGGAAAAAAGGCAGGAATACTGATAGTAAGCCACACGGCCTGTAAAGTTTCAGTCCTTTGACTTGATTTCACCCGAACTTTGTATGAAGTTGATTGTTCCAGCATCAATGTGGAGACCAACTCCAACAATTCTTTACAACAGAACCTCCCTTTTACAACAGCGACACATCACTGGTGCGTCGAGGAGGAGGTCTCTTTGTTTTCAGGAAAGGTGCTTCAGCTCCAAGTTAATTATCCTCCTCATCGTCGCTGACGAAGATCCGTCCGTCCTGACTCGACTCCCTCTCCCTGAGGAAGGTCTGTCTGATGGCCTCCAGCTCCGTCAGCTCCAGACGGACTTTCTCCAGGTGGAAGGAGCGGCGGTTCTGGATTTGCCTCATGGGGAACGGGTTCATGTCCCCGAAGGCGATGCTCATCAGCTTCCTGGACATAAACAGAGACGGTGGATAAACAGTTGTGTCAGTCTTGGATGTTTCGTATTGTTGTGCAGACACTGTGCTGTGGATATGTACACCAAAACAAACAGTTAGCAGTGACTGTACCTTGAATCCAGAATTGTTCTTGTGAAGTATCGGAGATATTTGAAGATGGCTGTGGAATCCTGCAACTTCAAAAACTCTTCCTCCTTGTACTTGAAGAGAGCGAGGGCGGAGCGAAATATGATCTGTAGCAGGCAAAGTATCAAAAGCTGTAAATTCTCCACAGTTTGGTTCTGTTGCCAACAAAGGGCCAAAACAAGTTAGTCCAGGTTTACTGTCATATTTATTCATTGTGGTTAAAAGCTGCAATGTAAAAGCCACAGTGCATGAATATATCATTGTTTAAAAGTGTTGTTTTTTTGGTACTTTGCCAATAGTTTACAGTGTTTACCAGAGCTCCTCTAACTGAAAATAGATGTCTGCTGTTGTCGTAAATGAGTTTATATTTAACTTTTAGAAAAAAGCTAAAAAAAAGGGCTAAAGCACTCGATCCATTGTTAATAAATAAAGATGAGATAAGACAAAATTAACTAGAGGTCTGGAGTTATTCAAACTCACACAAAAAACACAAATCCCAGAAATCAAAACATCCCAGAGGATCAGAGTTTAACTTTCTCTTTTGCCTCTTACCTTTGGACCTTCGTACAGAAAGGCATCCCAGATCTTGAAGAGGATGTCGCTCACCACGCTGTCCACGAACACCACCAGGAACCAGTTGAAGGTGATGAGGGAGAAGTCGACCTTGTGCTGCTCAAAGTGGGTGTGAAGCCGCGGCAGCTTCTCCCACATCAGGTCCTTGAACACGCGCTGATCAACCTGCAAAGACAAAACCAAGACACAGAGAAGATTATTTTCACAGCAGGAGGAAAAACTTGAGAAAAAAAAGACCAGCAGACAGAAAGACTGATCTCCGCACTGCATTCCTGCTCTGGCAAGTCATGAGCAGCAGGCTCGGTCACATGAACATGACATCACAAGAAAAAAAACACTCCTGAGGAAGCAGCAACTTGTCCCATGTTCTCCAGTATCACAGTATATAATTAGAGCTTGTTTACCTGTGAGCCAAGCAGAGTCTTGGTATAATAGTCTCTCGGCATGAACACTTCCACAATAGCTATAAGGCTCCAGAAGGCGTCTTCTTGTTCCAAATAGAGCAAGGCAATGGCAGCCAGCCTGAGGAAATACATGCAATAAAAATGAATGGTTGGCATGGGAGGACAGAGGGAAGTGGAGAAAAACCAAATCCCCTCCAGTACCTGTTCAGCCCCTGACAGTAGCCAATATCTGGGTTCCTCCAGGAGAACGCCATCAAGACGTTCCTGAGTTTCTGGATGCCGCCCGCACTCGGAGAGGAGTAGTGCTTGTTGTTGGGCAAAGTACGCAGCAGGTCCAGCTCGATCTGCTTCGAGGCTGGGTTGGGCTTGTCCCTGGCTACATTCAGTAATGTCTCATAATAGTCAGGCGCCAAATGGTCCCGAAACTTCTTAACGTGGAAGGAGACACACCAGCGCCACACCTGGGACCGGTGCTCGTGCGGCACACCGCAGCGAATCAGGGCTTTGAGCTCAGGGGAGCGCACCAGGTCTCTGTTCATGGTGCTGGCCAGGTAGTTCTCCCACTTCACTCCTACAGACACCTCCTGGTTCGTCATGGACAGCGACTTCAGCTCCAAGGCTCTCACCTTCGCAACCAGCTTCTCCTCCTCCTCCTCTTCCTCAGGCACCGTCTTGAAGCCAAACACGTCGTACTCACTGAGGTTGATTCAATATACAGAGACAAAGCAGAAAAGTGTCAAGAATCAGTGACGCTCACTGGAGTGTGCAGTACCTGTTGTGAACCTGCATGTTTAGAATGGGCTGCTTTCTTCAGAATTATTCTTTGACATAAGTGAGTCCTCCTCAAACAGTTCTACAATATACTGTCCCTTTTTTATTGTTTGTGTGCTGGATGTTGTGTGCATAACTTTTTATAAAATGGTGCAGAGTGAAATTAGAAAACTTATTTGCAGCGAAGATTTTATCATCACTGTTTTTCATAAAATGAACCTGAATTTGCTGTATTCCTGTTCACACGTGTGGCTTATATATAAGTTTGAATGATTTACTTAACTGGTGTTATTTTTTCATCCATTACATGTCGGCTTATTCAGAGTCTGTTAAACAATTGCCGCAATCTTCGGATCCAAGTTGACAACTTTTCCAAATAATCTGTAATTCAGCTCGATATAAAGCATTACAGCCACAAAACGTTTTTGCTTTTACTCCAAAGACAAATTGCCAAACAGGAAGTGATTCTGCAAATGTTGTTGCCATGACGAAGCTTTGCACCTGTCACTGGTCAGATATGTGTTGTAGTTTATCCGAGGACATAGAAGAAGGTTCAACTTGGTCCGTGGACTGACTATTAGCACACTGCCCCGCCCCCACCTACTGCTACAAAGTGCTGGTCGTCTATCTAACTTTTTATTAAACAGAAAGAGGCTCAGAGATCATTAAATATATCAGTACACTCACTCATTAGAGCCTGTTTTTCTGGTTTATTAAATAGGTGCCTGTAAATAAAAGTAAACAGGTCTGGTGACTCTTATACAACTGTGTCTGTAAAGTCTAAGAGATAATATCAGTGCTTCCTCTCTTGAAACTAATTTTTGTCACACATACATGCATGTCCAGGAACTGACACATTGGCTGCTAATGTTTCTTAGTATTTCATGTCCATACCTGACAGTGCTTGGTTTGAAGATGGGGTGCTCTTGCTGATCGGAGCCTTCTACCTGCAGTGCATCCTCTAACAATCTGGAAATGACGTCACAGGCAGGGTTCTGCTCAGATGATGAACACACTGGGGTCTTCACTTCTTGAAGCAGCACCAGATATTTACTCTCCACCTGACACAACTTGGCCTCCAGGGCCGTATACTGCAGGAAAGGAAAAAAGCAGAGGATTACAATATATTTTCTGATAATTTTTTCTTGTTTTGCATTTGAAGGATTAGGGGGCACCAGCCAAGTTCAACACTGGAATTCCCCTACTAGTTACTCAGACTTCCTGTTTCTATTAACAGGAAAATGCACTATTAACCACCCAACACAAGACAGTACCTTTGCTTCTAAAGCTTTTTCTCTGCTCTCTGCATTTCTGCGTAACACTGTCAGCTCCAGGATCTCTTTGTTCAGGAACTTGTTCTGGGATTTGTAGCCTTGAAGACTGTCCTGAAAATAAAAAACACATAGTTTGTCAGGTTAAACAGTGAGAACTTAATCACAAAATAATTTTGGATCATAAACTAAAGCTAAAGAAGCTTTTCCTGGACTACCAATCAATTCCCTCCGAATCAGTGAGTAAAATCAGCAGCTTCATTGTCTCTCTCTAAAAATCGCTTTTCCACTGCACCTTCAAGATGTCCAGCTCCTGCTTCTCTTTGTTTGGAGACAGTGAACTGGCGTCATTTGGATTTCCACTGTTCTCAGGGCTCTCCTGCGAAAGCTTCATGATGACTTCATCCTTAGCCTGGATGGTCTCCATCATCATCCCCAGCTGCTCATTCATCTCTCCTACTTTAATTTTCAAGCCTTTCAGCTCCTGTTGTAGGCTCTCCTTCTCCAAGGCGAGACGCTCCATGTGGCCACACAGGTCCTGGATCTGTCCGTCTCTTTCCTGAAGCAGGTTTTCCAGCTGGGCGATTTCTTCCTGGGTTGCTACTGAGTCCTGGGTCTGGAGCGAGGCTGTGGACGGATCAGGAGCCGGGGCTGGACAGCGCACTGTTGGCCTGTCACTCTGAGATGTCCTGAGAGTCTGCTGCAGAAGTCTAACCAGCTCCTGGTTCATAAAGACAAATTAAATTTGTCAACACGTCGACCTGTAGGGTCACAATGATGTTTTGAAATGAAGTTGCATGGTTCAACGCAAAGCATGCATTTGATGTCATAATATTACAAGAATAAAGTCGTAACAATATGAGAATAAACTATTTAGGAGAAAACCGCCCAGAACACCCCTAATTGCCGGAGTTCCACTCTTTCTAGATCAAAACTCTTAGTTACCAATCTCAACGTTTGTTGAGAAACTACGAGACCCCTTTGAATATCACTCAGATGTAACTAACAATAACATCACAGTCGACCACAAACAAAAATTGTCCCAAGTCTGTGTGATTCGTTCTTCAGAGCAGATAAAATCTTTTCAAAGTCCTGTTACTTATGATAATGTGGCACTGATGTGACAGAAGATGAAGTATTTTGTTATTTGTGAAACGTATATTATAGCGTGCTCCACATTCCTCATTTTACCACAGACAACAGGCTAATCTTCTAATATTACTCCTTTAAAATGACACTTTACCCAAAATAATAACTTAATAATAGATAACAAACTTAATTTTCTTAACATTGTGATTTTCCTTGTAATGTTACATATTTATATTCAGAAAATTAAGACTTAATTTTCACAAACATTACTACTTCTTTTAATATTACAACTCTATTTTTGTAAGGTGACCCCAGTACTCCATCATAACATTTACTAAGGACAATATTTGAATTACATTTAATATTTTCTTTTTACTCGAATCATTTCTGGGAACAGAGTTACTAAGCTTACTACATATTAAGGGTAAATATCGGCTGGAGTGGTATCATAATATGTAAAGTCCTACAATTTGATTGATGATCTATGACTAATAACTAATAAGTTGTATTCTAAATTCATCGCCACAATCTTGCAGCTTGTTACTGAAGCTGACAACAAAATGCAGGGCACAGGGAAGTAAATCGAAAAATGTATTGAATAAAAAAAATGTTGTCGATGCACAGGATCTGGAGTCAGGCTGACCAGAGAAACATGTGACGTTTATCCACCACATAACTGCCTCATTCACTTCAATAACAGAGGTGTAACATCCTCAAACATGCTGCACTGAGAAAATGTGGCTAGTATGCTTCCACAAACACACCCACACGCTCTCACACATATGCAAACACAATCATTTTCACATGCAACAAAAAGTTTTCTGTAGCAACTACTTTCTAACGAAGGTAGAAAATGCTGAAAACTGTCCACAGCATATCGCGTTTGCAAATGTAAAAATCACACACCATTAGCTCTGTAATCAAGGGGCATTATTATCTTTCTATGCAGTGATATTAACCTAAATCACCCTTTCATATATTGATATAAATCAATATATAAATCAATAGTATTAACAATACAGAGTCAGCCTCAGTCCACTAAAACCTGAACAGTGACAGAGTATTTCCAATTACACAGAGACAACAACCAGTCGTCTCCAGAGTCACTCAGAGTTAGTTGGTAAATTCCTGCCTAAGTTGGAGCTGCTGATGCTTAACAACCTCCAAACTGAGGCACACACCCACAGACCCGCACACACACACACACAAGCTAGTCTCTAAACACTAAAAACGAGAACAGGGAGCAGCACACCGGTGACTGTTTTGAGGAGAACTGTTGCTCCATCAGTTCTTGAATCAGCATGACTTTACAGTCTTCCTGTGTCAGTGAGAACATCGGAACTACCCCAAAGCTCTAAGACACCTCAGGCTTCAGTCAAATTTACTGAAATACTATTTAAATCATTCAAGTCAGTTTGGTAATTCCCCTGAAGTGGATGATTCTAACAATATGAAGTGAAGACATAGTTTGTCTATAAATTTGATAAATATATCACTGTGAAAACATCCTTACTCTTGTTGAGGGTTAAGGGCAGAGGATGTCACACCTTGTTAAAGCCTTAATATGGGCTATACAAATAAAATTGTATTGATTGATTGAAAACCAATGAATCCTTGCTACAATCACTTAGAGATGACTAAAATGTTGGACAGAAGAGCCTCAATGGAAAAATGAACTCTTGATGTTTAGTGATAAGAACTGCTTAAATAACAGAAACCATCTTGAAAAATGAATTTGACGTGTTATTGGATTTTGAGTTTGGTCTGTCTCCCATCCACAAACCTAGTGCAGGTGGGGGTTTATGATCTAAACTGCATCCAGCCACCAGGGGGCGATCAAGATGACTTGGCTTCACTTTTGGGAAACAGTCAATGGCAACATGTTGAAACAAAGCAATTCGAATTTTGACAGAAGTTTTGTGTATTGAGTTACCAGCTAACCTAGTAGTGTTAGCATGCTAAAAAAATCCTCATTGGCATTAAAAATGAAGTAGAGTTAGGCAAATGGGATTATTATTCATTTGATGGGTATTTCCTTGAACTGAAGTGATGGATGAAATGATAATGGTGCTAAGTGAAAAGTTAAAGGACCACAAAATTCTTCATGCCAAGACAGGGACAGGAAAGTGCAGACCAGATTCAACAGCATTATTTATCACACTCCATTTTGAAATACTATTACATTAGGAGGAATAACGACAGTGTGTACCTTCTGACTGGTGAGCTCTTCTTGGAGTTTGGCCTGTTCCTGCTGCATGCGAGTCAGTTCTTCCTGTTGGTTCTGGAGGCGAAGCTGCATCTCCAAAGGTTTGCTGTCGTTACACTCCACTTGCGAGCTCTCAGCACTGCGCCCAAACCTCCCAGAGGCCATCATGTCCCGAAGCAGCGGCTTCCTGGGCCGTGCCGAATTTCGCACAAAGTCAAACGTAAATGCAGATCCAAAGGAATCTGAGGGAAAAGAGAATTTTGTACAGGTTATGAAAGAGACTTCAGGAGCTGGATGCAAAAATTGTCCATTTGTTATGGTTTTGAGCAAATGGGTGAAGCAGCACAACACAAAGAACATTTCTTCTCTGGGGATTGCAGTATTAACATCGTCCAGAAGGCGGGTGTTTAAAGGAAACATGAAGTGGACGTACGTCTGTGTGTGTCTGGATGAGGTTTCTGTTCAATGAAGTCCTTGGGCGGGGCGTCCACCAGCTCCCACTCCTCTGTGCTGTTGTTACCACTGTAAAACACACTGCGCCTGTTCTCAGCTCCCTTGCCCTGCCGCAGATAAGACATGGAGTTCCTGAAAGAACAGAAACCAGACAGGGGGGTGAGTAAGACCAAGAGTGGAGCTATAGTGACTGCTACTTTGTACGAGCCTTTCAACTCATCAGACATCACGGACAAAGTGCAGGGAACAAAAAGTTCTACTCATTTGTGAATGGTAACATAAGCACAATGAAAAACCCTTTGTTAATCTATTACGAGTGTTGCCATAAAATCCTGCTGCTGCCAACATCTTTTTTATATTAAATACTAATCAATAATATCATCACACTGGAACAGATGGGAAGTTATGAATAGTTATAAAAGCATTCTTTAAAGTAAAAACAGTTGTGAAAGGCCACGACAAGTGTGAGACTCAAGTTGTCACCTGACCTCACACCACGTCCAACGTGTCTCAACTGACGCACCCACCAAACAAACTGTCAAACATTAAGGACACAGTTTTAATGAGTGTAGCTGCCTTAAGAGCCCACAAAATGAATCGCTATATATCATCGTTGAAGGTAGAACAGACTGGTATGGAGCGGGGTTATGAGGAGTGAACAGCATCGCAGCTGAGTTGCTCCAAGTTTCCTGCGCACCTCAACAAGTGAACTCTCTTTCCATCAGGGTTACAGAGCAAATTCCAATCCACATTTAGCATTTTTAGCATTTCAGTGTGTTGCATCACTTGAATGGAGGTGTTGTGTGGTACCAGACAGGGAACTGTTGATGGCTCAATACTGGAGCAACTTGTGTGCTGGATTTAACAATTTCCTCTCCTGCTGAGAACTTCAAGAACAACTGAGGAGGAGTTTTGTTTCCTCACCACAGCTCTCTTAAGACACACACTGCGAACTAACTGCACCTGTTTAGCAGGGACTCGAAACAAAGACTTGAAAATGTGTTTCCTTTTTAGAAACTGTATGTACGATCTAACTGAGCCTCACCTGAGTTCTGTACCAATGTTTCTGAGAGCGAAGTTGAGAGGGTTCGTGGAGACTCCTCTGGCCGTCTGAATCCCCACCATTGACCCGCCCTCTGTCTCTGTCTCCATGGCAAAGTCGCTGCGGACCTTCTCCATGCTGTCGCTCAGCTTCTCAAAGACGAAACCATCTAAAGTGCAACACAGGGACGATGAGAATATCATCAGCACTCACCTCACCACTACTCTTTCTTAGGGTCTTGCATTTATCTTATTATTTTTTAGATGAAATGACACAAAAGGATTCCAAAATAAAGCAAAAGAAGTGGAGTTACCCAGAAAGCTATTTACATCAGGATGCATGCCTGTGGGTTCATGAGCAGCTCTCTAACCATCACTGTGTAGCATTTTTAAGTCCAGTATGCTAAATATACATTTTCATCTTTGTATGAAATTAACTAGGAAAGTGTGGGAAGGATGTATAAAGGGAAAAGTGGCCACTTCTTTTTTCACATGATCTACAAATGTGTACAATGATTTTTATGTGTTGTATGGACTTGTGTGTTTGTAATTATAGTAATTTGAACACATGTAAAATCCTTTTACAAATGCACACTTCCAAACCTGAATACATTTTTACCTAACTTCACAGATCAGATAATGTTTCGCTTTCAAAAAACTTTCTGTTTACACAAATGTCTAAAGATAGATGTCCTCCTGATATCCTCCTAAAAACACGGTGTAAATGACACAGTTTCGAGTCGAATTGGAATGTCGAGGTTTACGGACACTTAGATGACACAACACGAGCTTTTTTTCTCTTTTGTTTTTTCACGTTTGAAGTGGTTTTGTGGACTAAAACACTTCACCCACCCATAGTGGAGAGTGGAAAATTTGTGCATTTTCATGTTTAAAGACATTATTCTGGATACTAATAATAGACACTCGTGTGAACAGCATGTTCTGATGTTATCCTGAATAAACCTGATCGAATTAAGACATGTGGAGTATTATGATCTAGGATAATAACGTCCTGCTGGAGTATTCACAGCATTGTGCGACATCAACTTTCTCTGCCTTGCCTCCAAGTATAAAATCTGCAGAAACTCAATGTGAGAACACAGCAGGGGATCCTCCGCAGGATTCCCCCGGAGCAAGTGGGTGTGTTGATGGTGTTTCTAACATGCGACAGATGCATAAATTTAAGACAAAAAGAAAACAAATGTCTCCAGATAAAAACACAGTGCCATAGACGTAGGCAGCAGAGTTCATACATTACGTTCTGTCTCTGTTTGCTGCACCACCCCTCACTAGAACACGCTGGAGGATTTGTTTCTGTTGTGAGCGCATCTGAGCTGCTTGTTCATCTGTGAAAGAATTCTCCAGAGTTCCTCTGGAGGCTTAAGATACTTAATTATTTGAATGCATTAAGATTTAAACACACACTGGATTAAAAAAGTAATGTGAACTCTTTTCTTCACCCCTTTGTTGATCTCTCCTTTAATCAATGCTCGATACAACCACTCCAACATGCTCTTACTGTTACAACTTGGGAACCTGGCAACAAAAGAACTCGACTGGTGTTTGCAGCAGTTGTGTCAACATTAACCCATCAGATACCGGTGTTTACTTTCAGCGATTCCCTGGACATGATGAAACAGAGTTGTGACGCTCGTGTTGTGTCCATAAAGTACATTCGCACTGTGTGTACCTGTGTGTGTCTGCCTACCATTGTCTTTGCCTACAAGGCCAGTGGCAGGGTAGGCCAAGGTCGGGGAGCTCCAGCTGTCTCTCTGACCTGAGCTCCGAGTGTTGCTGTACTCCCACCGTTTCTGCTGCAACTGCTGGAGCCAGAAGTGCATCACCTGCCTGCTGGGGGCCTGGAAGCACAAACACAAAAACACAAATAAGCTGCTTTCCGACATGACCTGTGGATAAAGTCAGGAGAATTCGTTCTGCACTTTACTTGCTGTTTTTTTTCTCACACATGCACCTCCTCTGGAGAAAGTGCAGATATTCTCCGGAGGAGGTGCATTTCTGAAAGCACAAAAGTTAATTCACTTGTATGGATAAAAAAACAAGCACCATAAGTTTCAGGTGTTTGCCCAGTAGGCGTTTTGAGTCCAAAGGTTAAACAACAACAAACATCAATAGTAATGGAATGAACCCCTGTCTGGATGCAAGATAACAGCTGTGGAGTCCAATGAAACATATGAAACACTTTAAATATCAGGTTACTATAAAGATCTGTCATGTGAACCAGCGCAGATGCTGGTTTCAGTCTCTGTTCCTGCCTCGGGCCATGCAGGCGGGCCTGGTGTTAACCATTCACTCCATCTGCTTCAGTATGAGCAGCAGCCAGGCTGAGTGAGACCAGAGGGCCTGGTTTGGCACTGACCCCGGTCACAAGTCACATGACAGCAGAACAGGGGGGGGGGGCATCACATTAGACACTTTTATATATACAGTCTATGGATGTGACACTCTTACTAAGCAGAGGTGACATGGATGAGCTCATGTGCAACTCGATTAATGTGTAAAAGTAAACAGACAGATCTGGGAAGACATGACTCATGCAGACTTTCTTCACGGTGACTAAACGACGCGCATGTATGAGACTACACGACTGTGTCCAGTGTGAATGGGTGTGTCTGGCTCTTCACTCTCAGAGGAGGAAGTGACAGATCCCAGCAGCAGAGACTCAGCGCTGCCGGGGGCCATCACACCTTCGGCACGTACCTTCAGGAGGAACTCCTTCCCGGCGGTGCGGACCTCAAACTGACCCTCTTCCCCCTCCACGTCGTAGCAGAAACACGCGTCGCCCACCTCGATGTGTCCGAGCGGCAGCGCGTCCTGCGGAGTCTTGAAGTAGTACAAGTAACACTTCCTCGGGTCGTACACGAACCACCTCGGCTTGTAGCCCCTCAGTGGCCCCTTGCCGGACAGTTTGTTCAGGTAGCCGCACAGCCTGGAGGCCTGCTCCTTCGAGCCCTCCACCTCGGCCACATCCACGGACCTGACGGCCGAGATCCGCGGGGCCGCGCTGGGTCTCGCGTCGCTGCCATCCTCCTCTTCGTGCATCTTTCCCCAACTTTCCTCTTCTTCTTCTTCTTCTTCGTGTTCTCTGTGCAGCGGCGCAGCGGCGGATGCCCACTGCTGCTTCCCTCCGCATGACTGTCTGCCACCTGCCCCGGGGCAGCACGGGAAATGTAGTTCACTTCAAAGTGTAGTTCATGTGTGAGGCAGGAGCACCGCTGGGTGGTGCTGTTTCACAAGGTGAGCAGCAGCATGACTTTCTGCTAATAACACTCAATAAAAATAAAATGACATTTTACATAAAAATATAAAAAAAGAAGTTAAGGTATAATTACATTTTTGTAAAATATTTTAACTATAACTTGTGTATTTTAATTATAACTATAAGTAAAATCAAATATAAACCAGAAGCTCTCAGTATAGGGCATACCTGTGCTGAGGCCAAAGTCCCCCTATGAATTCACTAGATCCAGATTATTACTTGCACCACACCAAGGTTATTATAGTTTTGAAATTTTCATTAGTTTTTATTTTTATTTAGTTTTTCAGTTTGCTTTTTTATTTCAGTTTATTTTTAGTTAGTTCAACAAGTGATTTTGTAGTTTTAGTTTAGTTTTTATGTTGAGGAATCGACTAGTTTCAGTTTAGTTTTTATTTAGTTTTAGTCTTGGTTCTAGTTTTTCCAGGTATTACGAGAAAGCCTTGACTTGTAGAAGCTGAAAAAGGATGAAACAATGTGTGACACCAAATATGGTTTATCAAGTCCTTTAATTTCATTCTTTAACCATCACCTGCAGGACAGACAGTAATCCAGGGGGAAAACGAAACGAAAACGAAGCTGAATTTATCTGCAATTCAATTTAGTTTTATTTAGTTTCGCATTGTTCATTGTAGTTTTTATTTCGTTTTGGGTTTTTTTGTAATTGTCGTTTTTATTTTTATTTCAGTTAACTAAATTATTTTTTCATTGCTAGTTTTAGTTTTAGTCTTAGTTTTCGTTAACTATAATAACCCTGCACACCACACACACTCATAAATATCAGTCCCCCAAACATGCCTGTTTTGTGTTTTCATGAAGATCCATGAGTTATTCCCTGAGAAATCAAGGAAAATGTTGAAAAGGCCGGATCTCTATCTATGTTAAAGAAAGTGAAAGAAAATTCCTGGATCTGCCCCCGGATCTAGATCCACACTAAAATATGTTTTTCCTTGAGTATTTTGTGTGTAATCCTACTAATAAACAAACGCAGACCAAAACACGACCTCCTTGGCAGAGGTAATAATACACATAATACACAAAAAGTTTAAAAAAATGAAAAAGGATAAAATACATTTTGATGCTAGGGAATAACTGAAAGTGAAATAAAATATAAAATATTTATATGAGAATATTTAACTTGTTACCTGCTCTGACAGTTGAATCCAGCGTTTCGTCTGAAATCCCTGCTCAGTGCTACAAGGCTTCTGCAGGCTGAGAGAAAAGTATCACTAATGTTAAAATGTTATTGGGCTGAAAGACGGCGGTTTTTAACAGTTTAATGATATGAGATCTAACATCCTCAACACTTTGTAGAGTTACTGCACATTCTCTGTGATCAAGTCTCAAACTGTAAAGTTACCCTGTAATTATACAGCTATATATAATAGTAAAATGAACCATGTATGATACTGGATGAAGATGTTCAAGATGCTTTATGGATGCACTCTTGTTATAACATGATGCATGTGGGAATGAATAGTGATGGGTGATCTATGCTTGGAAGTGCACCTATACATTTTCTCCGTGCAAACTCTTTTATATAACTGCAATGCAATGAAACCCAACAAACCACCTGAGATACTTGTGCAAAAGTGTTTTATTCAAGTTGCATTATTATTGTTTGTGATGCTAGTTTTACCCAAACGTTAAAAGGAAGGTGTAAGAAAAACTGATGTGATGCTGTTCTACTGACATTTAACAGGCGTCAACAGACTTGTGACCTTTTAAAGACCCACATCCTCCTCTTGGGTATGTTGCCACAATACTTTAAAAATATCTCAAACAACCTTCTGCCTGGCAACTGTCTGATGAAACAAATCTGCCTCCTTTTTCTACATTTATCAGAAAAATATACTGTACTGTATTGCTACTGTCTTTATTCCTTGTTGTTAACAATTCATTCTTTGCACATTTACATAGTATGCACAAATCATGATTCTATGGTAATGGACTTTTTACAAACAGAAGCAGAGAAATAATTTGACCCCAAACCTGTTCACACCCCCAGAGGAGCAGATAGTGACTCACAAAGACATTCAAAACCAGAAGACAGCACAGTTAAGATGATGTTGAAATTCTAGGTCCTGGCGTGTTGCAATACTTAGTCATACAAGGAAAATATGTACTGTATGTCCTAAATGGTGGGGCTGGTATTTGTTTCCTCTTCATGTTATGATAGCATCAATAGGTCTGTGGCCAATGGTAGGGGGGTTTGGAAGTTGCTTTCTTTTTCAAAGTGTAGCCAGCTCTCATTAGCTTTTCCAGGATTACTTTTAACGCTTTAATCAGTTGAATTTACAGACAACAGGTGCAGTGAGTCCTCACACTGAGACATAGGGGAATAAAATCCAGTCTCATCCTGCTCAGTATGACAAAGACTGTTTCTGGTTATTGTCTCTCCCCCACAGGGAGTTCCTATACTGTTCCTCAACTTGGAGCTGGAACTCCTGAAGGTGACTCATGACGACTGTCTCAGCAGTGGAGGGTATGAGTATTTATTAATGACAAGGAAGGCTGGGAAATATCAGATTTTTTAGGGGTTTGGGTTATGACTGCCAATGTCTCTGCAGGTTTTCTCAAATATTTCCACTCCTTCATACCTGCCTTATCAACTAGAACCAGAATTTAGCGTAAACCCAAATGAGGAAACACAAGAGATCATGGTGACACAGCTCAGCTCCCATTACAGTAAATCAGACAGTCTGTGGGTAAAACAACCTCCTCCGGCAAACCAATGCACTCGTATGCACAAACCACATTTTCTGTACAGCTCTTTTTCCGTCTCTCTTCAGGAAGCTCTTATTTGTTTAGCCGCCTCTTTCATGCAAATGAGACGTACAAACTGTTATTGTGTCGTTCCTGAGCGCCACTGCTTTCCGAGTCGGTGGAAAAAAGTATGTAATTTTCTTAATGTCATCTGTCTATATCTCCTCATGTCTGGAGTGAACTCCCTCAGAACACCTTTGATAGCAGATCACAGACTGATGAGAAGTGGAGGGAAGGGTTTTTAATGTTTGCCGACATGACTCCAGGTTCAAACCCCACACTGTCAGCCTCAACTGAAGGTATGAACTCGATCAGAAACGACAGCATCTGAGCTTTAAACAAGAAAGAATCCGTGTTAATTTCTATTCTTTTCCCAGGGTTTGAGAAGTGCCCACTGTACGAGAACCAAAAACCGAGATTGGAAAAGATCTTTTCAGGGTCGAAGGATTGGAAAAATCCAAAATCACCATCCTTTAGGAACTGTCTGAATTGTTTCTTCAAGGTAAGAACTTTGCTTTAATGAAGACTCACTTATCTCATCTAAAGAAGATTTTAAATAACTTTAATTTTACGATTTTATTTTTTTATCATTTAATTTTAGATAGATAGTCTTTGAATGACTAGGGACTACAGCATTCTTTTTAAAGTCAGAAAGTTCTTTGTGGATTCCGCATAGATTTTGTAGACCATTGGATTTAAATTATTGTATATTGTGATTAAACTGTTAATATTACAAGGTATAAAAAAACATGTGAGAAACAGTAAACAGTTTTTCCAGTAGCAATGAGGTGAACAGTGAGCTGCTTTGAATTTTCTGTTTGACATGTCCTGGAAAATAAACAAATGAGGTCAGGTGGAGCCTTGTTGTGTATGTTAGGAGACAAAAGCAGGCTGTCATCACTGAGTGTCTGTGCGGCTTTGATCAGGACCGAGTGAGGATGGAGCCCAGAGAAAAACACAGGAGTTCTCAAACTGTAATGACCCAAGGAAAACTGAGGGACCTGGCATCAAAGTGGTTCATAGACACTCAAGTACCCCTCATCGTCCACAACGGTTTATTCCCCAACTGGTTCCTGGGCTTTATCACCAGAAAGTAAGTATCCATTGAGGAAACCTTGTTAAATATTAAACTGCTCGAGATTACTCACTTTCTTTTGATATAAGCCAAAGTATTGAGTATTAACTTCTGCGTCTTTTCTTCTTTTATCTCCAGGGATGCTGAAGAAATACTCAGAGAAAGGGAGCCGGGCTGTTTCCTGGTCCGTCTCAGTGATAAGGCCATCGGGTACATACTCTCCTATAAGTAAGTAATGGCTCAGTATGAACATTGCGTTGTGTTGTGTGTGTTGTTGTGCCTTTCTGTGTTGTTTCAGTAATTTCCACTAAACTCCATTTCAAATTGTTATCATTTTACCATTGTGCAGAGACCTAAGACTTTAACAAACATTTTTTTCTTGTTGCAGAGGCAAAGATCGGTGTCGACACTTTGTGATAAACCAAAATGAAGAAGGGCAGTTTATAGTCTGTGGAGACAATGAGGGACATGACACAGTACCTCAGCTGATAGAATTCTACATGTCAAGCCCATTCAAACCGTTTGGAGAATTTCTGACATCCTCCTGTTTTGAGGTGAGTTCGAGTCACTTTCTTTGGGTAAAATTGATCAAGAACAAATAGGTCTTACTTTTTTTTGTTTTTGCATTCATGCAGGTGATGAACGAAGAGCTATACGATACTGTCCAGATCTGTCCCAAAGAAAAACCTGTGGCTTCTGTCAGAACTGGTAAAAATGTGCCAAAACAACGGATTGACTTGCCCTCTGAGCGGTCATGCACTCAGCCGCCGCAGAGCAACAGGACACGAGAGGTGAGTACAGCTGAAGTAAATGTTGAAGAATCAGTATCTCTGAGCAGATTTTAAACAAGGTTGCTTGTTGTGTCCAACAGGAAGTGCCACCTTTGCCTCAGAGGAACAGGCACTTTGACACCGGCCCCCTGCACAACCAGGACGGTGTTTTGTATGCTCAGATCAGGAAGCAGTCACCTAGGGAAGTATCAAGATCCCAACACATCTTTCAGGGCCATTTACCTGGAGACAATCAAGGAAGGCCCGAGAGATCCACCGCCCAGAATCAGACTGTCATTCGGTTAAGTCCTCCGTCAGGACAAGGATCGTCTCCATTCACCGAACTCAGCCCGCTAGAGAGCTACGGGGAGCACTGTAACAGGCTGAGGACACCCCCGCACACCCTACCAAGACTTTCTCCCAAGCCCGTCAGACAAGACATGTGCAGTCACCCGCAGTCAGACCAATGTGGTCTAGACCATGCCGTTTATCACCTGGCTGGTAAATCTGGCAGCCCACACACTGCAGCGTCTGAGTCCAGCTCACTGACACCAGAGCAGAGTGGTGAGTCACTGTACGCTGAGGTCCCCGGTGTGGCCCTCTTCAATCACTTCTCTGAAGACAACAAATACCAGCAGATTTCTGTGCACGAGGACTCAGTTCATCCTAACACCAACAATAACACTTACGAGCCTCCCGAGAACGTCAAACCCAAGGCATTAAAGGTTAGTAATGTATTCAAATGTCTTTCATTCAAATACTTAAATCTCCAAATATAATTGTCATTCATCATATTTAATAATGATAATCTTCTGCAGAATGACAAAAGGAAATGGGCCATGTGGAAATGGTGAAGAGTCTCAGTAATCAGCCACTGAAGAACATGTTGACTTATTTCCCTCTGACACTACTGTGCTACTAATATTCACCCTGTGACAACTTATTTCATATGTTCAGTTTAAACCTACGTGTTCATAAATATTCAAATGTTTTTTTGTTTTCAATGTATTTATTTAAAAATGATGATGCCTTTACATTTTCTAAATGAACCAAATAAAGTGCACACTGTATACCGAACTTTCATAAAACAATTAATTTAACATGAACCCATACATGGATCAATAGTGAATTTGTGTTTCGTCAAGACTTATTTTATTTCAATAGAAACCCTGTGTTCAGATAAAGATGGCAGAGTCCACCAGGCGGACGCAAAGACCCTCATTTCATTATTATTCAGCTGATATGGAGCTGGGTGTACTGCAGGGATTTAGGATTTGGGATGTGATTATGTGAATCCTTCTTGATATAAAGGAAAACAATGTTCAGCACAGACCTAAATATGAGAAGTTCCTGAAGCTGCAATGAAACTTTACAGAGGGAAAATATAAGCTGTTCCCCTGCAGTTTATAATGTGCAGTGCAATGTGGTTTATGTTCAGGGAAATGTTCCTCATCCACAGTTGCAATCTTAAGCGTATTCAATGTGCTCTATGATTTTCAAATTTCTCTGAGATTTCCGGTAAAGGAAACATGTTTCAAAGATATCAGTCTGAATATATTTCCTAAGAAGAAACAAAAATTCAAACCAGCTGCACCAAATTTCCCACACTCATACATTTCAGTTCCATAAACATGCCTGATTTTTACCTGATCTCACAATTTTAAACAAAGTGATTAAAAAAATCCTGGATCTGCCCCTTTGTTAGGATCCATGCAAAACTGTATTGGATCCTTTCTTGGCAACTGTCTCACCCCGTTCCACCAAGGTTTAAGAGAATCTTTAAGAGAACTGTAGTTTTTTTTTGTAATCCTGCTTAAAGACAAACAGCAATAAAAACATAACCTCCTTGTCAGAGGTAATACATCCGGATAAAATAGATGCATTTCCTAGATTGGCCCTTAAAATGTATCAAACTCATGCCTTGAACTGCATGTTCTCCTCATGTTATGCACCTCATTTGAAAAGAGACCTAATAAAACATGATGAGGTCATAATGATTCAACAGAAACCCTTATGTGTAGGCTATTGTATTTAACAGTGATCCATGTAAATGTTTGACAGGCAGCTACCATCAGTGCTGCACTTCACTAACAGGAAACTGGATTTGCATACAGATGTCAAATGACTGTATATGACAGCAATGTAGAGAAAAGATGCTGAAATTTCATTTATTATATTCAATCATTTACTGCTTTTTTCATTTCCAAATACAGTTTTTGTGACTCCAGTAAAAATTCTGTGAAGATAACACTTCAGTGACAATATTTAGATATTTCTGAAACTTTAACAGTTGACATCCTAATGATGAAGTGTCAATGATGCTGCCTGATTATCTATTAATCAGTGTGTGCGATTTACATAGATTAATGCAAAATAAGAGAAACACTGAATCATATGTGCTGTGATGTGGAAATGAATTATGAAAACTCAAGAGATTACTACTATTAGATAGAACACATTAAAAAGGATTTCCCCTACTGGTAACACTTAAAGGGACATAAACATGTAGTGAATTGTTTTCACTGTAATATTGTTTTTAACAGATTTTTTGTGTTTATCAAAGTAAGTTAATAAATTAAACATATTTTAAAATACTCATCCTGAGTAATAACTTGTTTTAAAATGTGTTAAGGAACTTGTGAAGACACGTTAAAGCTTGATTCTTGCTCTCAGAAATAGTAACACATTCAACTTGAAGGCCACTTACTGGTTTTCTCTCTGCACTTTCCATCACATGGCATAGCCTTCATCAGCAGGTGAGTTTGTTCAGTCATTGTGGAGAATGAAAAAGTATTTATGGATGAACGAGCATGGCTTTCAGCGAGGTACATACCTCCACCACATCCAAAACAATCCTGCACATGATTGTCTGGTTCTTATTGAAGAAATATAAACCTGATAACCGGAATAATGTATTTGTCACAAAACATAATTTACAAATTCTGTATCCACCCTTTAATCTGAATCCACACCAAAATTCTTCTTCTCAGGCGGAAACAGTTTTTCCTGTAATCCCACCAAAAAAAAATAAACCAACCAACAAACAGACAAAGGTAATAAATATTTCCTAAATACTTCCTACTTCCTCCACTGTCATCATGCTGTTAAATCTAAAGTCACCATCTGGAATCTGCTCAAATTTAAATAAACAAGGTTCTTTGAAGAGAGACCAGCGTGAGGTTCACTCACAGTTTGGATCATCTCATCCTCAGAAACTGTTGGTTGCTGTCGGGGCTACTTTACAGCCCAAGTATCACAGCGAGCCAGAAGCTTCTCTGCTGGAATCGTAATTAACAGATGTTCTCGGTTAATTAATGAGGCCACACAATCAGCACTGCGTTGCCCCGAATACTTGATACTGGCCCCATAAAGGGAACTGGAGATAATGGAGTGAATTAACTGGCTGCCCTGTGGATTGGACACTGTTTAACTGACTTCAACATCCGCCTCCTCACTCAGTCTCAATCCACACTCAGGATCACATCCTCTCCGCTTTAGTTTGGACGGCCTTAAAGATTATGGCTCTGTTGTGTAGACTTATATTTTGCTGTTTGCTCAGATGCTGCTTGTTTGTTTTTTTGTCTGCTGCCACATACAAGGTCCAGTCTGAACTAGAATGGCACAAGGTAGAGCTAGCACTCGCCTTAAATTTGATCAAGCATAAACACATTCCACACACTCATTGATATCAGTCCCAAGATCCATGACTTACTCCATGGAAAATCAGTGAAAATGGTACTGTGGTACTGAATTCCTGAATCTGCTCCCTGATCCAGATCAGCACTAAAATTTCATGGGTTCTTCTCGGACCAATAGTGCATTACTCCACCACGTTTTGTGGTAATCCCTCGAGTCATTTCTGTATAATCTTGTTCACAGGAGTGAAAACATAACCTGAGGTAACAATAGATCATTACAATCTGAGTGAACACAGTAAAACTTCTGGATTAATTATGTTTATGTCTTGCTGCAGTAAATATTATGCATTTTAAATCATTACCAAGAGCTTCATGCAACTGGAAACAGACCTGAACTGCTTCCTCCCCACACACAAAACTGACATGTTGTTTGCCATGTTTTCTTTTGCTGTGGCTTGCGTCCTAGTTTCTACTTTGTGAATCTTGCATCTGTCTGACTCAGCGCCAACTAACCAGGTCACATTTATTTTGCAGCCACTGAAAGACGACTACAGTCAGACTCTAAGCAGATGCTTTTTTCATTTTTTCATAATGAAATATTCTGCATGTACCCAGCGTCTGACTCCTTCGCACATCCTGTACCTAAAAAAACATCCACTGCACAAAAACAACATTGTGCACTGTACCTGGTATAATATAACTGATGCAAATCTGCAACCAACAGCCTGGAACCCAGATTCTATTAATCATTGGCTCACATCACAGAGGCCATTTCCTGCAGCTTCCACTGAGTTCAAGTGTGTGTGTGTGTGTGTGTGTGTGTGTGTGTGTGTAATGTAATCATGCCTGTGAATGCTGAGGCAGCTGGCTCTTGATCACATCCTGCTTAACAAGTTATTACAGCTCTTATGATGGGGAGGCGCACTCATTCATTTCCTGATCTTTACTGTGCACACTGCTTGATCATCATGGGTGGGTGGGTTGTGGCGGAGGCTATAAGGAAGTGATGTTGCTGCAAGTGAGGCCTCCTGGATTCCTCCTGAAATATTCTTTCATACTTTTTTTCACACAAATGCAGTTCACTACACAGACTACCAGTACACACCAGAAAAAAGCATTTATCAAAAATACCTGAAGTCACATAAAAATACTGTAACATGTGTATCCAAAGGATGGCTGTAACTACCATCTCATGATAATGGCTGAGGCAGATGAAAGCTACCACAATGAATTCAGAAGACAGAGCCCTTCATTTAACTGGAGAACAGTAATATATGATTGTCAACGTGCTCAAGAAAAACAGGCTAGCATGAATTTAAGCAACACACCGCATGTACAAATATTGCATAGCTCATATAGAGAATATCTGTATGCCCTTAATGCCAATGCTGTGCTTTCATTCACTTCAAGCTTTAACCTTATATCTGATGTGCCATTGTAGGAAGAATGACGTTTTCTCCCAACGAGAGACCGAACCAGGTCAAGCCCTTAATAAGTGATAAAAGGAAAATTCGTTTTTTATCACAGTTGAGAAATCCAGAGTCCGGGGAATCCAGCTTTACCCAATATCTTTCTAACTCGGCAGACTTCAATGAGGCCAGAGAGAACTGATGTGTGATGTTTTTTTGACAATGGAACTGGAGGACAGGCACCATGCTGTGACCAGGACACAGTTCAGGTAGAGTCCTGAGGTTCATCACGCTGTCGACCTTGGAAAGCTTCCACTTAGCCCTCTCAGATTCGTATATGGAAGGTACTGGGGTAACAAAAGAAACAACATGAGGGACATTGAAACAGTGAGGTCATTGCACATGTAGACATACTGATTTACTGTATATCTGAATATAAAGACACAAGAATTAGGAGATGTGTTCAGTGGAGAAAAACGGTGAGGTTATTTACATATAAATAATAAATAGGCTCAGAAGTAAAGTGATGATGTGAGGGTGGCCATGAAATGATGGAAATGATGATCAGATATCTGGGTGATGAAAACTTTAAGTAGCGAGGGACACAGAGCCCACATTGCTGCAGCATGAAAGGTAATGCAGCCTGCTTTCAAAATCCCACAGCTTTTCATATAAAATGAAGTGTACATGATATATTGCTTTTATACATGCACTCTTAAAATGTTACTTGTTGTCAGTATGGTACATTTAATTACCTTAAAAAGTCAGGTGCCCTAGTTATCATATTCTCAAAGTCAGCAAAGGAGAGTTTGTTGTCTCCGTCCAGATCGGCCTCCTCGATGGCTTTCTCACACACCAGCTCCACCTCCTCAGGAGTCAGCTCCTCCTTTGTCAGCTTATTCAGAGTCTTTTCCAGGTCCTCTTTGCACAGGTAATTGTCCACATTGAAATCTGTGGGTAACAGCGGTTACAGCAAACAATGGCTGACTTTCAGTTTACACCGTTCTGGGAACTTTAAAAGAAAATGATAGAGAATCCTTTAGAAATGCAGCAATACCATATATTTTGAAGGCATATATGGCCTTGAGTTCTCTGGGAGCCATTTCACTGAGGACTGAGAACATGTCCACGAATTCATTGAAGCTGAGATTTCCCATCCCGTCCTCTGAGAAAGACTCGACGATCCTGCTTCGAAATGGATTTTCCTGCAAATGAGTGTAACAACAATTAAATATACACCAGTGCCAATATCAATGCAAAAGTAAGACTTACGAGGAGCATATCACAATATAGAGCTCATAGGATGAGAAAAGAGTCCTATAAAAAGCATAAGGAACCATAGGCCTTATGACCATGAGGTTTTATATGCTGTTGTTTGTTTCACATGTGAGCTGCAGCAGTTTTCTGCTGATCACAGGGTTCATCTGAAAAAGGCTGACTTCTTCTCTGTGGCGATGTGGCCAAGCCAATATTTTTCCTCTATTGCTAACCGTTGTGACGGGTGGTTTTATATCTGTTTTATATTAGCTGATTTGGCACAATCTGCAATGCATTTATGCTGTCATTGAAGCCATCAAAGCAGACCTGTGTGTGATGTAAGGATAGCATCTTCGAGCTTACTGCAAGCTCAGCATTTCGATAAACAGCCATCTAAAGCAATGTCATTTCTAATAGGATATTCAGAGACACGTCAGTGGAGCATGAATCAGTCCAATCGACTCAACACAGCTCATTAAAACCAAGTCCCAGTGAGATAGGAATGTATTTATGGTAATGAAGCTGCACAGGACTTTGGGTGAGCATGTATGGCCGAGGCCTCATCAATCCTGGCTTGACTGGTCTCCATCTTCTTCTTGCCACCCTCACACCCCTGTGATCATGAATTTCACAGGCAAGAGTGCTAATTATACCCAGAGCAAGGACACATTTTGAGTGTCTAAGCAAAACCCTTGGTGATGAAATGCGACATGGCATTTCTACAATTTCTGGATGTTCTTTTCAAATGGCAGAGGCTTCAAAATAGGGAGGGATGCATCTATCAGGAAATAGAGGCAGAGCATCTCATGGCACATTAGCTTTCATACACTGTGTCATACAATCAGACGTGTGATGATGTTTAAAAATCAATTCTGGCTTCTAGAAGAGACTGTGTATTGATTGAACCACGTGAGCAGTGGGTGCCACGTTTGTGTCCTTTTGGTATGCGTGTTGTTTAAGGCCCAATGAAGTGCAGTGTAGAATTTGTTGCGACTTGTAGACACGTTACTTTCAATATCAATAAACCTTGAATAAAGAGGCAAACAGTGCCCTGACGGCAGTGAGGGTCAACACAGTAAAAGAAAAACACTTGTTTTCATTGATGCAGTGTTTTAAACCAGACTGACTAATAGAACTTTTATTTTAAAAAGTTGTGAACCTGCATCGGAAGATTGTCACTCGGTTAATAGACCTTTGAGCCAACATGAAAAATAACACCAGTTCAGTAAATCATTAAAACTTGTACATAAGCCACACCGATTAACAGTAAGTAATGATACTCAGTTTAAGAGAGATACATCACAGGACTATAAGCATGAAGTATATAAAGGATTATTTTACCTTTAACTCTGGCATGTTGACTATCAAGGCTAAAGGCAGTTTACAATCAGGCTCCTTGGTGTAGTCCATTGGTACAAGATGTGGAGCCAACTCATGGTATCTGCCATGTAACCTAAAATAAAAGATGGAGAACAATTACTGTGCTGAAGTTTTTTACTCAACAAACGACAACAAAACACCTGAGACATAGACAAATAAGTAGCATGATCAATTTACTTACATGTTATCTATTGATTTATAGAAAGCACAGGTAGAGAGTAACAATTATGGAATAGACAAACTAATGAAAAATAATAATTTAGTAAACTACTTCAAATTTCCTCTACGGTAAAACATGGAGCTGTAGAAACAAACTAACTCTGAGTGTGCTGGACCAGAAAAATCGAATTAATCTTTAAACACAGTTATTCCACTTTTGAACCTTTCTCCCTTCAGTCCATCTCTTTTCTCGGGCTGTAAAATTCTTCAATTTCACGAAATCTATTATTGTGAATCACTGAGGAGGCTGCTTATCACTGTTCATGAGTAATAATGTCATGGCATACCTTTGTTGCCAGAGCGGAGCCATTCATCAGCTGAAATACTGGTCTTAAAGGACAAACTTACTATAATTAAATAAGATAAACCTGACAAAAAGATGGAGGTCAATACGTGCACTGCAGGAAATGAGTGGGTAAACCTGCACCATGACCTTTGAAATGGTTTGAGACTTCTCTGACCTATTTGCCTCTAAAATCTCCTTGGAAATTTAATTGCAATAGCAAATCATGAGGAAACTATTAACAGTAGCATTCATTTACAAATAGTAAATACACATAGGAAGATACAATGAATGTTGCAGTGTCAATGCTGGATAAGACATAAAGCTGAAAGGTTCAAATCAGTGACCTCATGGTGGCCAGTGATAACCTGATGTTACATAACTGTGATGTAACAGCTGCAGCTAGAAACACGCAGTGTTTTATGAAGGTCACATAAAGTGTAGGACCCTATTTTGCCTCTGCTGATTGTCCATTTGGCTTCCAGTCCACCGCTGACCACAGAATCCAATCACACATGCAGTTTGCTGATGAGTGATAAGAGGGCGAACACGATAAATACTGAGTTAGTGAGAAAAAGGCATCTTCACCTTTCTTTATACAAGCAGGTTTGTTATGTGTTGAATTATTGACATTTCAGGTAATTTTCATTGTTTGTTTGTTTGTTTTTTTAATCAGAATTAGGAGGGTATGTTTACATGTGCATTTGTTTGTTCATTATTTAGTATGACAAAAAAACTTGGTTCCTTTTCTTTTCTTTCTCTAACATTGTGATATATATTTTTTTCCCAGAGATCATGATGAAGACAATCAGACATAATCAAGGGACTGGCAACTATGACTGTGTCAAATATGGTGCAGCCTCATGGAACTTAACGGTTCCATCAAGGTTCGAAAATCTTTACTGCACATTAGGGGCAAATCAGACCCTAACTTCCTGCATGCCTGGATTCACATCACCGCTATCCTTACCTAATGTTAGCCCACAACATTTTTGAGTATCTGCATTTAATTAATTTACGTTGCTGCTTATCGTCCAGCATCTAGAACCTCCTGATAAAAGACACTGAAACATGAGCATCACTGGTCAATTTGATTAAAGAGAAAAGCAGGGGTCTTTTTTAAATGCCCATTATCCAGGGACTGAGTCACAGGAAGAGAGGAATGACGCTATACCCAGTGAGCCATGATACCCAGCGCAATCACCAAGAGTACATTCATATTTATTTCATTTTTTAGGTGTTGAGGATGCACATGTTGACAGAGGTAGAAACGTGACACTTCATCGGGCAGTGCTGAAAACAACACCACAGTCAAAAGGTCAACGTGACTTTCAGAGGTTTCAGTAACATCCTGATAATGCTGCAGGACGACATGGTGAGATTGACGGAAAGATATGAGAAGATTGTGAATGTATCAGAGGAGAGAATTATTTCTATGTGATTCTAAGAAATGTGGCAGCAACTAAACAATCATTGACAGTGTTTGACCGTTTTGCTTCATTTCGTTTTGCGCGTACACATTGAAAACAATGTTATGTTTAATTTAAATTGTATTATGTCAAGTGGTTGCACAGAATGAACTTGTCGAAATCAAGATATAACTTTTAAGTTTAGTGTACATACTTTTTGATTTGTTTGTACTTTTTTACAATTTTTTTTGAATAATTCAAGATTAATTACCATAAGATTCAATAACACATTCAAATCTGTTAAATAAGCCAAATTGAAACATGTGACAGTTACTGTACAAGGAGTCAAATTTCAGTGCAGCTTTGCTTTGTTTAATTAAACTCCTGGTGAGGTAGATCTATAAACAAACCGGAAATCTTCTTGTAATGTCTGATTGTCTTCATCACGATTCTGCCACCCAAAAAAAAAAAAAAGATTACACATCAATAGTGTGCATTTATGCCAAAATCCAATATCTGAATGTTGTAAATGTTGTAATCAGAAAACACAGATGTTATGGTGTTGCTCTCCAGTTCCTCTATGGAGGAAAAAGGGAAATAAAACATAGCCTCCATATGTTTTGGTGATGATATGTTCATGGTTTATTATGCAGTCTGTGAGGACCATAATCAAGATCTACACTTCATAAAACTTACCGCAGAATTTCTTTGCGGGTGAAAAATGTACAGTCCTGCAATGAGAAAAACACATTTTTTGAGTTTGATAAAGAACTGTGTGTCAAATATAATAACATTACTTTTCCTCTGACAGTCATGTGAACAACCCTTACTGTAAAAACGCTCATTGAGGTGTCCAGTTTCTTCTAAATGAGGAATGTGTTTGGGTGTTGTCACCTGCCACTTACGGTAGGAGCGATGAGGCAGAGAGGAACATGATCTGCTGTTGTCTGACATGCATGTACTGGCACACGCATTATCCAACAGCCCGACTGAGAGCACCTCAGTTTACATTTTCTCATGTGCCAGTTGTGTCTGAGCTGTGTCTCCTGAGTGTGAGGCCAGCTGAGCTCCAGAGAAAATATATGTATATAAGAAGAAATAAAAGCAAGGAACCCCATTCACTGTGACACCTCAAGTCTAAAACAAGCCTACTGAGGATATGCAGGTTAATTATAATTGTGTGTGAATATTTATAGCAATGTCTGACAATGATATCACAGCCTGCTTGTATCCTGCATACAATATGATGGAGCCTTTACACATAGAAAATATAGAAAGTGCAATGGGAACATCTTATTTCTTCTAGGAGAATCTACAAAACTTTGGTCAATTGATTACGCATCAGGTGGTATATCTAAAACATTTGATCCAAAAAAGTACGATGTCACATTGATTGATATTGAAGTGAGGCCTAGACAAAAAGCAACAGTATTTCTAAGAAGGACTTTTAACAACCAGGAGTAACCAGAGAGGCTCTTGAGAACCAAACTGTCTCCTGAGAGTAGAGTTTCACAGCATATCACTCTGACTTGGCATCAATTATTGAGTCCACACCTAATCACATGATAAACCTGTGCACATGAAGATGAAAAACCTGGATTATTGTTCCATGAAGAACATTATAAATCAACCGACAGCAGATCCTCCACTTTGCAATGAAATCAAGACCTTCAGCTGTGAGACTTGATTTAATGTATTTAAACAGTGGAGTCATAAATGATAACACTTCAACTGGTAATTGGTTATTGCCTATATTATTATTTGCTTATGTGAAATACAGGACCACCTTCTTAGATTGAAGTTAAGCAGTGTTGACGACCAAAGATGAGTAAATAAATTCAATTCTTTCTCTCTCCTACAAATGTTATATTATTTTATTTTTGCTCTACTTTTACTTAAATCCAAGGCACATGGAGGCTCCATCAGGAGTGATAGGTCAATACCAAATATTATTATTATTATAAGCAAAATCTCTTATAATGTTGTATAAGCAAAGCTCCACATGCACAATTTCAATTGATTTATTAGCCTCTAAGATGATTTTTGTGATCCTGGTGGGTTGAACATGCACAGTATATATATATATATATAATCCACATACAGACACAGACATGCACCCTCACCTGGTAGGCATCAAGCTGCTCGTCAGTAAATATAGTTTGTTTATTACCCATCTTGATCAAGTGATCTGCTGCTTGAACATCCGGAGCCTTTTCTCAATGAAAGGCATTTAGTCTCCTCACAGGACAAGTCCAGGACGCTGGATAAGTCTCACTGAAATGTCTCTGGTGTCCTTACAGCTGATGTCCTCCCTCACTGCAATACTGTAGAGCATTTAGTATAAATAAAGAGCAGTTATTGTACTGGATGTGTCCAGTTGAGCCAGAGGAGTCTGACAGCGAAGTCCAGGGAGAGCAAACTGATCTGCTTCTCTTTAAGCCCCTCGGCTGCTCTGCACTGGAGTCAAGACAGACCAATGAGGATGCAGGTAAATAAATAAATAATCTAACAAATAAATAAATAAAAACACAACCTGCTGCTAAAAGGAGAAGCTGTCCATATATTCAGGCTGAAGTACATTGTGTATAATAATAATAATAGCATTAATAATAATAATAATAATATATATATATACTAATATAATATAGTTGTTATTTGTATTATTATTACTATTATTGTTTATAATAATATGTATGATAATAAACAATTTAATATAATAATATGTATAAGAAATAATTATAGTAGTAGTAGAGGTAGTAACAAAATATTAATAGTAAAAATATAGATTGTATATGTAAATATTTATGTATACGATCATTTGTATTAAATAATTTACAACATGTAATACATAATTGTTATTACGACTATTATAATAACATAACTGTTATTACATTTTATACTGAATAATTCCATCTACATTTTTTTAACTATGTGTTTGGTTTACTTACTTTTAACCTGCAATGTACGGTGACTGCAGGTATTCCAAACATGAAGGCTATATAGATAGATATGTTCACCACGATAATAACATGATGTCTGATTCTACAGCACCTTTAAGATTATTTACAATAATCAGATTTCTAAGTGTGCATTGTCCCTCATTGACATACGATCATTTTGATGGGATCAGATGTAAACCCACTGTTTGCTGTTGTACTTCACTCTGATCCTCACAGGGATCATCTCAGTCACTGCCCAGAGTTTACAAGCGCTCCACTCTCCACCGCCACAGAGGAACCTGTTGCTCTGAGGCAACATCTCACTCCCAAACTCTGCAACACTTTCTGCAGACGTGTCTCCATCTGGCAGCGGCCGGTGAAAACAAAGCATCCCCCTCCCTGTGCGCTCCTCCTGGGCTGAACCGCCGCAGACACCGAGGTCCGTCTCACCCAACATCCACCTGCCTGTGACTGGCTGCGGGAGCAGTGCGTGTGGACACTCCGGGACAGATGCCTGGTTCACACTCACACCAACACAACCACAGCCTCGTCTTGTCGCCGCGCTGCTTCACGCCATCGCTCTCGATCTCCACATTTATTACAGGCAAACTTTCCCACGATGGAGTCGAAGCGAGATAAAGACCAGGGTAAGTTGTGATGGATGTAGCTTGTTGCTACGTCGCTATGCTAGGCGCTAGCGGCGTATGCTAAGGCTTATGCTAGGGTGAAGCTAACGGGGTGTCGTTTGTTCCGCAACATTTTGTTTACGTGTGTCGTCTCCAGAGAGAGAACAAATGATTTCATGGAATAACCCACCCCGCGTTTCAGCAGCTGTCGCCCTCATGACACCGCGCAGCTTCACGAAGCTAACAACATGACCCGGGGACGAGCTACAACTAAACCCCATCACTTGGGATGTTTTCTGCAGGTGTCAACACGATGCATGCGTTGTTTCCTCCGTGCTGTAGTGGTGCAACAGTCACCAAGGTTATTTACGTCAGAAGCGAATGAAATGAAATGTAAATCTGGAAATGTGACAGAATGAATGGGAACCTCCAGCGTCATTATGTGTGATTAACCTGATGAGTGTGCCGCTGCTGTCTGCAGGATGTCTGCAGGATGGTTTGTCTCAGCAGGCTCATGCAGCAGCATTCATGTGCACTCAAGAGTTACTGACTTTCTCTGCCTGAGGAAAAGGAACCCAAATATAACTCCCATGCAACTGTTGAGACATCACAATCATCCCACACGACAGCACATCAGCCTTGTTTGTTTGTGACCCTGCAACTGCATATTGTCAGTGTGCTGCCACATATGAAATTCAGGGATTTGCTTGGATTCGTATTTACCATTTAAATGTGATTGCACAAGCTATTTTCATGCTCCACCATAAACGGAAGAGACAGCGTGCCTCCAGCACGGTGCTGCTCCGGTGCTGACTCACAAGTAAGATTTCTTGCATGTATAAGAATAGAAAAGTGAACGCTCTTCGCTGTTCTGCAGATGCAGACTGTGAGAAGGTAACCGCTGTGCTGCTCAAGGGACGAACAGGAGAATTTGATCTGGAGTCCATACTCTTTCTCAAATTGAGAGGTCTCGGTAAGATGAAATGAATATTTCAGTATTTGTGGTCTTTCCAAATTGCATCAATGTTTGGCATTATTGTTTTTTTGTTTGTCTTACAGGAATACATGATCTTGGATGCATTGGGGAGTGTGTAAATTTGGAGAAACTGGACCTCTCTGGAAATAATATCACAAATTTGGCTCCTTTAACGTCTCTGCGGCTTCTTTCTGTACTCAATTTGTCTGCGAACAGGATTTCCAATTTAGGTAAGATTTCAGGAGCAATGGTTTTATTGATCTGTAGTGCTCTGGTAAGATTCTATCATTTATATAATTTCATTTTTTGTGTTTTTTTAATTTAATGTTATTACTTTTGCACTTCCAGAGCCCCTGCGCAGTTGTGACAGTTTACAGAACTTAAATGTAGCTGGGAATATCATATCCAGGTACTGCTGTAACGAATACTTCACCTTAATGAATAAGTCAACATGGCAAAAATTACGACATCGATGTTTGGCATGAAAATATTAAGTATAATATTTTATGGCCCAGTAAAATGATCATGTCTGTGTTTTGTTTTCACCAGCATTGAGAGCCTTCACTGCCTTCAGTCTTTGAGAAAGCTAGAAAATATACGTTTTAAAGACAACACCTACAATTATACTAATCCAGGTATGTTATTCAGTAAATTTTTTCTATAACAATTTAGTGGATGGTAAATCTTGATTAGTGAACTCACAATGCCTCTCCTTGTCAGTGTGCAGGAACACATCATATAGAACCATAGTTCTGGAGATGTTCTCCAACATTAAGGTGCTGGATGGTAAGATGTTTTTTTATATATTCTTATGCATTGCATTAAAACTCGAATAATTGTGAATGTTTCCCAAGGTCTGTGGATTTGTTTGTCTAAACTGTAGGTGAAAGAGTGGTCGGACGTGGCAGTGACTTGTACCAGTTATGCAAAGACATTGATGACACCATCAAAGGTACATTTTTTAACTAGTATGTAAGTGTATAATGTTTTTACTGTGCATTTAAGAAGTATTCAGACCTTGTGTTGCTGATTTATGCAAAAAAAAAAAAGTTTTTACTCATCAATCTACACACAATAGCCAATAAACACTAAGCAAAACAGCATTGTAGATATTTGAATTCAATTCAAATTCAAAACCACTTTATTTGTCCCTGGAGGTCAATTCTAAGGCGCATAGAGCTTGACAAGACAACAAGTAAAAACAAGAACGAAAACAACGATGACATCAGTGCAATTCCCACGGGAAGTTAGAAATCAGTGCAGTTTACTAAAATTAGAAAGAGAGAGAAGTGTGTATGAATGTAAAAGGACAGTGAACAGGATAACGGCTATGAAACCCGATTGTAAGAACGTAGATAAATACTGAATGATTAAGGTGATCGGAGTAAATAAGTAATACAGGAATAAATTATGTAATAGTCAAGGTGAATGACGAATATATGTACAGGACCAGATACATATAGTTCTCTACCAGCCTGTGATGTTTTCCTGGTCAAGTAAGTCGTTATCAGGCTGAAAAGTTAAAGCAATGTGTTTTTTTCTTTCTCTATGAATCTTAAGCTGGTTTATATAAGAATGGACAACTTGTTGAACGTCCTGATTGCAAGCCATGGGTGGAGGATAGTTACTGGGAGATAAAGCGTTCGAACAACGCCATAATCGAAGAAGCCTACAAACAGTTTAATGGTAAGATGTTCTCTGGATGACTGTTTTGCATGTGATCTGATCAACTGTCAACTCAACCTCATCGTGTCTGCTTTATTGTAGTCTATGTAATCATTGTCCTTTATTTTACTCTCTACAGATGTTCTTCATGAATGCAGACTCCTCAACAACAGAGCCACACATGTCATTTCTCAAACTGAGAGATCAATGAGCTTGAAGAAGCAGCCGAAGCAGTATGCCATCTAAGTTGGGCTAACTTCAACAACCTTCGTTGTATGATATCCTATGTCTCATGTACTGTAGGCTTTTTAAATTTTTAAGCTATATCCAAATGCTTGATAAGTATGTTTGCCAGATCCACTTTATCTGTGTTGCAGTGCAGGCATTTGTTGAAACTTTATCGCATCCTATGCATTGGGTATTGGACAATACATGCAAGTGTTTTAAAAGCCTTTATCCATACTGACACCCCTCAGTTTGGTTCAAAGATGTCTTTACTTGCACGGTGTGCATTTTGTGCCATGTTGTAGCCTGAACTTATGAATTTATGCTGAGAGCTAATGCTGCTCAAGAATTAAGAGCTCTTTTCCATTTTCCATTGCTGGATATACGTTTGGGAGTTAATGTGTCCCATGCTGTATGCTTTCTTAGTATGGTAAACTTTTGCAAAAAGTGAATGAATGATTGTTCCAGCTGTTTCTACTTGTTTTATACCATAGACTTTATTATGTGTATGACCAACCTGTAGAAAATACAGTGCTTATAAAGGTGTAAAAGTATAGTTCACTATTGGTATTTGACTAATTCTTACTTTTATACTGATGCACACCCTGTGTACACATACAGAGCCAAAGAAAGTGTATTAATAATGTGTCTTCAGTAAAGAAAGGAGCCACACACTGAAGGATGCCATGCACGGTGGAATTTGTAGACTCTCAGTAACAGTCTACTGGCGCCACCTGTTGGCGGTAATATATGCTACAAAATTGTCTGAGGCACACATGTATTTGAGTGCCACATCTGCGAAGAACAAGTGTTTTAAATAAGTGCACATTCTCATAGATGAGTTCAATGATCCATAGACACATTATACAGGATCAGCAGTGGCAGTGTCCAATCAACAGGAATCTGTGAACTCTAAACTATTCATATATGCATTCTGTAAGTAAACAACCTTCCACAATCCAAGTGTAGAAAATAGCTTTTTGGTAGCTGGTCTGTTTAAAGTATCAGGACTGGAGGAGAGATGTTTGACAGTTTGTTTATTTTGTAGAGTTAAGTTGAATGTTATGGATGGTTTAAACCGGTGAAAAACATACAGTATAAAAGCAACACTCAGTAAACAGGAAGTACTCTAAAAGGAAACCATCTAATCAGAGTACTTACTATTCAAAAGGAATAGCAGCAACTTAACAAATATCAGTTTCTCAAATAATGCATCCGATGCACAGTCAACTTCAGCTAACAAAACTTCAGGCAGCATCACAAGAGAGTGCCGCAGTAAACTAAGAGTGGCGGCAGAATTTGGATTACGAAGCCTAACGAAGATATTTTCATTCAATACATGTAGCAGGGTGATGGTAGCAAGGAACAGAAGGGAGAAGAGAGAATTGCTTATAGTTATAATAACAACACACTTTTCATAGGAAAATATCCCAATGGTTATGTGTCAGGACAGAGAAACTGTACATCTCGTGTCATGCAGTGCACACACTACTGAAATATGGGAAATTGCTGTAGAGATAATAATATAATCCATGCTTGGGAAATTCATGAGAAAGTATACAAATAAAAATAAGATTTGCTATGAAATATAAAATAAAATAAAATACAGATAATATCTACGTATTATTATTGCTATTATTATATATATCATAGACTTTTCTTTGTATGCAGTCTGTGACTATAGGACGAGAACTTGACTGACAATCAGCGCCTAACGGACTAACACCAGCAGGTGGCAGTAATGTGACATTGATCGTGACGGTAGAAGCCAAACGAGGAAGAAGTGGCTCCTCTCCTGCCGCAGTTCAGTGTCGACCTTGGTCTGTGAGCTGATGATGGCGGGGAAAGCGTGGAGGTCAGCGGTACGTACCGTCAGTGTGTCAGTGTCACATGTGTTGTACCAAACCTCTGCTGCTGTGTCGCAACAGCAGTCAGTTGACCTCAGCCTGTTTCACTGACGCTCCTTCATTCACAGACTGACATCTGCTACCTAGCTAACTAGCCGTGCTACTTGCTTGTAGTTACTATAGCAACCTCATTCCTCACCGCCAGCTAGCTCCTACGACATGTCTGATATTATGTGATGATCGTGGTGATGATGCATGTGGTGACAGTTTGTGGCTGATTGCTCAAGTTTAACATGTTACTTCAAATCTACGCTAAGGCAACACATGTTCGTATCATCTGCAGATTCTTAATCTACTAAGACAGTGGGGTTTATCGGTCAATGACAAGGATAAAATCAAGGCACAGGAAGTAAGTTAAACATGTAAAGTTGACTGTCCCCGCTGGGTTAGCACAATAGCTAGCTAGCAACGACCCTCTCCTCCGCTTAGATCTGAAGTTGACATTTTGACCTTTAATGTAGGCATTCTGTGTGGGTCCTTTATCCATTGTCCTTCATTAAGATGAAAACATTTTATTTAAGGAGCAGCTCCTGCTGTAAGGAGTATCCTCTCCCAGAGAATATATCTGTCTGTCTGTCTATCTATCTATCTCTCTCTGACAGTCTATCCATCTATCTCTCTCTGTCTCTGTCTGTCTGTCTATCTATCTGTCTGTATGTCTGTATGTCTGTCTATATCTTTCTATCTATCTATCTATCTATCTATCCACCTATCCATCTATCCATCCATCTATCATCTATCTATCTATCTGTCTATCTGTCTGTCTCTGTATGTCTGTCTATATCTTTCTGTCTATCTGTCTATCTATCTATCTATCTATCTATCTATCCATCTATCTATCCATCTATCTATCTACTCTCTCTTTTCCTAGTACTGTATGTCCCCTGCCCCAGTAAGTTCACTGTGCCCAGTCTTCTTCAGTTCTTAATGGTTTCCTCAGTCAGAAATACACAGCATAGTATTCATGACTTAACTCATGCAATAGAAGTGAGACGGCTTTTGAAAAAATAAAAAGTATTTAATGATATTTTTATATTTCTGATTGTCAGGTGTCGCAGGTGGTTGGAGTCTTGATGAGAGAGACTCCACAATCCAGGACGTTCACCCGGGGGGTACTTATCTTTCCTGTGGAGATTTTGTTTCATATAACTTATTGATTGTATTGACTTGTGACTCTGAAGTGAATAATTGTTCTATAATCACTGAGTATTATTTGTCTTTGTTCTGCCTCACAGATGCAAACTGTCACTTTAATCCCTGGTGATGGAATTGGTCCAGAGATCTCCAATGCCGTCATGAAAATATTTGAATCAGCTCAAGTAAATACTTATATTTTAAGTCGTCATTTTAGATTCTTTTTATTTTTAAACAGCTTTATTCAAACTAAGATTGTGCTGCTGTACGTTTTTAAACTAGGCACCTATTCAGTGGGAAGAGAGAAATGTTACTGCCATTCAAGGACCTGGTGGCAAGTGGATGATTCCTCCTGACGCCAAAGAATCAATGGACAGGAACAAAATTGGCCTGAAAGGTACATTTTTACAATATTTACCAATAAGTTATTGTTAATGGTGTTGATGATATTGCTACAATTTTTTTCTAGGGAGTATGAACTGATTCCTCTATACATGTTACTTTTCCCCATTCATTCCCACAGCAGATATTGAAGAATTAGATCATTTATAGATATGAATTACATTTGCCAATGACACTACAAGATCAGTTATTCTATCATTTGTGTCAGAGAAAGTGCTTTAAAGTAAATAACAAATGTTTCTGTTAATTGCTGTTAAAAATAAACATGGCACATAAATGAAGATCTTATCCATTGAATAGGTGTTTGTGTTGAAAGGTGAACAAATAAATAATTTTGAGGTATTTAATAATATACAGGTCCTCTGAAGACACCAATAGCTGCCGGTCATCCCTCTATGAACCTGCTGCTTAGGAAAACCTTTGACCTCTATGCCAATGTGCGGCCCTGTGTGTCCATTGAGGGTTACAAAACCCCCTACACTGATGTGAACCTGGTCACCATCAGGGAGAACACGGAGGGAGAATATAGTGGGATCGAACATGTGGTAAAAAAAACTTCACAAATTACGCGTCAAATTTTCACATTGTATTTTTTTTAACTCTTTTTCTACATCAACATGCATAAAATCAAAATGTTGGCTGTTTCCTTTAGCTCAAAACCCTTGTATTAATGTCTTTGATTTAATTCCTCAGATGTAATTATTCAGTATTATAGTACTGTGGCATTCACATTCACTGTTGATTCATTTCAGATTGTCGATGGAGTTGTACAGAGTATTAAGCTCATTACAGAGCAAGCCAGTCAACGCATTGCAGAATATGCTTTTGAATATGCCAGAAACAATCAGAGGGCCAGTGTTACTGCTGTTCATAAGGCCAATATCATGTAAGTTGTCTTTATAACAAATTAGTTTTTGTACTTTGTTATTTTAAAGTTGTTTGCGGAAATTAAAGGGTTGTCCTCTATTAATTTTTTCTATAGGCGCATGTCGGATGGGCTTTTCCTGCGAAAATGCAGAGAGGCTGCTGAAAAGCACAAAGATGTGAAGTTCACCGAGATGTACTTGGATACTGTGTGTCTTAATGTAAGTGCCAGTTACTTTTATTATGAATTAGTTTTAGATGGATGAAAAGCAATTCGCTGTGAATATTGTATATTTAACGTCCCATTATGTTTTTACAGATGGTGCAGGACCCCACTCAGTTTGATGTATTAGTGATGCCAAATTTGTATGGAGACATCTTGAGGTAAAACAGATCATTAAATTACAACAGAAACCAACATCTTTGCTTTGCAGGAAACACAGTTGTTCATACAGCAAATCCTCCATGTTTGTGTCTGCATTTAAACACAAAACTGTGCATTGTGTCTTTTTGTTTTACTCTACATGTAGAAATGTGTTGAGAGCAGTGCTGACTAGATTGAATCAAGCAGACAGTGTATTAGCAGAAACTAGTCATGTGTAACAATGACAAAAACCTCTATCACTAAGTACCATGCAGTTTAAGTGTATGTACAGCAATAAATCTGAAGTTAAAACTACATGTGTTTACAATTACAGTGATCTTTGTGCTGGACTTATTGGAGGTCTTGGAGTGACTCCAAGTGGAAACATTGGAGCCAATGGTGTTGCCATATTTGAGTCGGTATGTCGTTGATATATTCAGAAAATCGTGGTGTGGGACGAGTTATTGAAGACACGTGAACCTTTTGTCTACATATTTTTTTATCTTTTAAGAAAATTTAATTATAATGATTGGTTTTGATTAATTTCCTCTTGTCAGGTTCATGGAACTGCACCAGATATCGCAGGACTAGACATGGCCAACCCCACCGCCTTGCTGCTTAGTGCAGTCATGATGCTGCGGCACATGGGTCTGCACGGCTACGCCAAGAAGATCGAAGCTGCCTGCTTCGACACCATTCGAGACAAAAAGGTAAACCACTTTTCAAGACATTAAGACACACATGCACGTCTGTTTATAAGTTCCCATTCTGACTTATTATGTTTTTGTCATCCAACTTCAAGGTTCGCACAAAAGACCTGGGAGGAAACTCAAAGTGCTCACAATTCACAGATGCCATATGTCAAAGAGTGCGTGATATGGACTAATAGGATCCTAATGTGGCTGTGAGTCGATTGTTAGAGTTGAGGTCTATTAACTTAATCATGGCATGTTGTATCTGCACATTTTAAACTGAAATATGTATTTGAAAAGATACTGAGGATTTTGAGATCCTGAAAGTTTTATTTTTTCCACACTTCCAAAGCATTGTCGTAAAACGTTGGACCAACATATAACACTGCATATGTTATATGCATATATTCTAAAAGAGATTAATATGTGGTGGACATTGTCCATTTATTGGCTGTATTAAGCCTCCTATGTAATTTATTGGACACTGTTATTTCATCATAAAAGGTGTAATTTGAGCTTTTATAATTTGAACATTATCAGGCTGCTTGACATGAAACTTGTCTGAAAATGTTTTGCACTCGTCTTGTTGTTCAGGTCATTGTGTTCTTTGCTGCAAATATCATGAATGTGCAATATAAAGAAAATGAGTATTACATCAGAACATGTGGGACTTTTTATTTAATGACTGTTCTTGGCTTTATTAGCTCACTCCACTAACGGCAATAATCCCTGTGAGGGGGGGCTGTTCATTTGTTCACATTGGTATAAACCATTTAGTGAATACTACCACGTAGCAACACATTGTATTTCAATCAGGAAAGTTATGTCATAGATGATCTATTTGGTGCTGAGGTCTAGACACTGGTGGTGTTTGATGGAATGTAGAGAATGTTGCGAATGTGAATGAGATGAGATTAGTCAAGTTAGTCCAGCTTGACCAGACTGGATATAAAGACTGGAGGAGGCTGACAGTGAGTCACTGAAATTACAGCTGACACACGAAGAGGAAAACAGATTTAAAGTAACAGTAACAACACGATTGGCTATTTGATCACTATAAACATCCAACTGATTCAGCTGATTAGAGAAGGTGGAGAAGGTGTCATATAGAGGAAATCTTCTTGACTGAACTGACAGTGAGCTCGAGTAGAGAGAAATATTTTTACCTATTTGATGTGACTGTAAATGTTCCCAGTTATTTAAAAGCAAATATTATTCAGTAACTAAAACATAATATTCCTTTACTCTTACTCATGTTTTCATTATTCAAAAGAGAGAGATTAAATTCCAATGTTCACAAGAGTGAAGGGATATGCAAGTGACATGATATCTCTCTAGGCACATGATGGTATGGTATTGAGATCACATACACCATTTTTTTTCAAACTGCTTACATTAAATAAAACTATTAAAGCTTGATTTAGGCTGCTTGAAAGGAATATTTGTCACCATACAGTAACTGATTAAATCTACCCCAAACTTTACCTGTTCATAGATATTAGCACTGTACATATTATTTTCTCAAAGATCTCTGCTTTATTTCTTAAGAAATTCATAAAAAAGAGAAAGAAAATATTCTCTGGACATAAATCTGCTCCAAAGTCAATTTGGTTCCTCCTTGGCTCATTCTCCACTGTTCCATCAAGTTTCAAGAAAATTGGTTTAGCATTTTTTGTGAAATCCCTAACCCTGCCACTGTGGAAATGAAAGACGGTAATTACTTAAAAGCATAAAAACCTCTTATAATAGGTCGCTCCTTCTTCACTGGCTGCTCTGAACAAAGGGAACGGTTTCTCCTCCAGCTGTGATGATGAAGTCTGAATAGAGAGGGAGGTCACACTGACCCTGCAGCTGTTTATGACATAATAACAATAATAGAGCTGAATCTTCTTTCCAGTACAACATGTACTTATCTGTGGATTGTGTACAGAATGTCTTATCATCACCCTGAACATGCTTTAGTAAAACTAATTCTGCTGGAGGCCCCATGGTGGCTGAGGGGCCCTGAACAGTCATAATTATGTGGGAATTTTTGGTCATCTCAAGGTCTGTTTTGGACTTGCACCTAAAAATATTTCTGATCTTTTTGAGACCATATGTGCCTGATTCATCTGGCAAACGTCTTATTTTTACTTTGAAATGTCTCTTAAAGACACATTTTTATAGGTGTGTTTTCTCTTGGTTCTGATTTTATAATGTTTTATTTTGTTGTGATCTTGGAGACAGTGAGAATGAGGTAGACAGGATAATAGAAAATGCAACAGAATACAAATATATAAATAAATAAAATACAGAATTTTGACATAATATAAACCTTTCACTGAGGAAATAATATGTGAATCTATATATATACATGTGGAATAATATATAATATAATGTAACATGAGGTTGCTCTTAAACTATTTCCTATTTTTAACCGATTTTTCCTCATAAAGCACCTTGTATTATATAAAGAAAGTATTATTACTACATATGCACAATATTCACTGTGCTATATTCATTCTGTGCAATACAATGGTTCATGTGCAATCCATTCACTGTACATATTCTCACACTGCACATATTTGTCTTGTTTTTACACTGTATATATTAGTTTTTATTCCATTCATATTTTTATATTTTGTATATATCCTTACACTTAAGTATTAGTATCCTTGCACTTAAGTATTGCATGTTACTGACTGATGCCTATTTTGACTCTTGCTGGTGTAATATTGCAAATTTCCCCTTTGTGGGACTAATAGAAGATGATGTTATTTTATCTTATTTTATGTTATTTTATATTAATATTGACGAACGCTCAACTCAAAACCTTGAGGGATTCTTTAACTTGTTTAAATTACTTTTAAATGAGCCGCCTGCTTCACTTTAAATGCTTTGTAAGCCTCGGGCCCTGACACCCTGGAGCCAGTGTAACTTAACCCGGGGCAGAGAGGCAGGGCGCCGGCCTCCTCTGACCCCACCTCCTTCGTGTTCCTGTGGGCGACGAAACATCCGGCCCCTCTCCTGGATCTCTCCAGAAAGTTCTGCACCGTAGAGCGGCTATAAGAGCCGGCCATCTTCCCCCAGCAGCCTCACTGTGCACCGAGCGAGACAGAACCACCACAAGGTAAGTCTGTGCACTCATGTGTTAATGTGTACGGTCAGGCAGCTGTTAAAGGCTGGAGGTTCACTGTAGGAGAACATGTGCGGAAGGAATGAATGGTCCGTGAACGCCACATATCCTGCAGCTGTTGACGCGGTTTACATTTTTAACGTCACCTGTGTCGCATGGCAACACCAGCCAGCCGTCATTTCACATTTGACTGAAGAGCGATAGTGATTTGTTTTTTTCTTCTCTCTCGTGTGTTGGTTTGTTGTGGAAGGAGCGACCATGGTTCACGAAACCGGCTTCTACGACGTCCTGGGTGTCAGCCCCAAAGCTTCGGCAGATGAAATCAAGAAATCCTACAGGAAGCTGGCCCTGAAGTATCACCCCGACAAGAACCCCAGTGAGGGGGAGCGGGTGAGTGACGGACACACACGGAGCTGCCGCCACTGTCTAATTTTAAACCGCACGTCGAGCTCACTTGACTGCAGGAAGCTTCTGGACTCACTGAGGCCACCTCCTCTGTCTGTCTCTGACACTGTGTTCAATCAGGTCGATCGATACTGTGAAGTATCCTCGACCTGACTCATGAGATCAACCAATCAACCAATCAAATTTGATTTCTACAGCCCATATTCACAAACCACAATTTGTCTCATGGGGCTTAAAGGTCCAGTGTGTAAGTTTTAGGTGAAAGGGAACTATTGGCAGAAATTTAATGTAGAATAATCCTCATGATGTTTTCACTAGTTTGTTTCATCTAAATTGTTTTAATTGAGGGGACCCTCTCTACAGAGGCCGCCATTTACATTAGTCCAGACTGGACAAACTAAACACCTTTTGAGTTTTTATAACAACTGAAGGCTACCACAGATGTTTGGAAGGAGAGGGTGAGGTGAGGGGTGTTCAGCTGCACCCTCGATTACAACACTAGATATCACAAACTTCTACACACTGTACCTTTAAAGGGATAGTTCACCGAAAAATGACAATGCACACATTATCTACTCTCCACTAAGCCAATGGAGGGGTGGGCGATGTGTTTGAGTCCACAAAACTCTTCTGGAGTCTCAGGGGTAAACAGTGTAGCAGCCGAATCCAATACAATGGAAGTAACTGGGGGAGACCTTCGTCAAACGTATAAAGCAACAACAACAACAAAACATAACATGCCTCCATACTGTGGACCCCAACACTTCATCCACCAATTTCATTTCTGGGGGAACTATCCCTTTAAGTGATTGTTGGAATGCTGTTGCAGTGCAGGGCCAGTAGAGGGCTGCAACACTATTTGCATAGATGGGATTAGATAGAGTGGTGTGCAGAGTGCATATGACCTCAGCAAGGAGAGGCTGAACTTCAATGTTGGCCATGTTGTATGGTGGTTCTTGCAATAAAGCCAGTTTACTAGAAGTTAAAGTCTCTGCATCTGATCATTGATATCCGAGGATATCACAAATAGTTTGCCATTCTGTTTTTGTCTTTTTTTCCTGTGCTTCATGTTGGACGTCACAAACGCACTGGAAACAGACAAGCTCTCTCACATATTTCGATTCCATTACTGCCAATTGGACCTGTGTCTACTGCAGTCACCTGACCGGGGAGTGAATGCTGATTGCATCTATTGCCATGGCAGAAAAAAGTGAGGTGTTTGTTGGGCTTTGGCTTGTGGAAACTAGGTTTGATTGATGAGCTTGTAAAGAACTTCACATGTTACGCTGATACTTACACATTTCTTTTTGTTTTTAGGACTATTATCATAAACTATGCTAGCTAGAACAGCACTCAGTAGAGTGCATACCTTTGCCAAACCACATTTAAATTCACCAAATCAAATTTGTATATGGATCTGCACCAAACTGCACACTCTCTTAAATATCAGTCCTCTAAACAAGCCTGAATTTCACAGTAAAACTTAATGGGTTCTTCCCTGACCCATACTAGATCCTTCCACCAATTTTCGTGGTAATCCATCCTGTAGTTTTTGCGTAATCCAGCTAACTAATAAACAAACACCAGTGAAACATTACCTCCTTAGCGGAGGTTACCTCAGCGCTCTATCCCCAATTGCTTCTGCATAGACTGGATCCATATGCACAGCATTTGCATTCAGAATATTTTGGCTTAATTTCTGGACCGTGATAGGAAGTCGAGACGTGTCGTTAATTTTTCCATAATTCCATGTGAACAAAAAATAAACCTGAAAGATCCTATTTCAGGAATCATAAAACCATAATCATTCATTACCACTTATACTGAAGTATGTCAATTACTTATGAAATGAATGCAGTCTTTTTTCCAAAGTGACATAATGTTTTTTTTATTCCACAGTTCAAGCATATATCTCAAGCGTATGAGGTGCTGTCCGATCCAAAGAAGAGAGACTTGTATGACCGAGGTGGAGAACAAGCCATCAAAGAAGGAGGCATGGGCGGAGGAACATCGCCAATGGACATATTCGATATGTTCTTTGGAGGTGGGGGACGTATGCAGAGAGAGAGAAAAGGTAAGATTTCTATTGGCTACTTGCAGACTGTCTTTAACTTTTACCTATATACATTACTTTATTATACATCTATATATTGTATATTTTCCTACAGGGAAGAATGTTGTTCACCAGCTTAGTGTCACTCTAGAGGAATTGTACCTAGGTTCCACCAGGAAGCTTGGACTCCAGAAGAATGTCATTTGTGAAAAATGTGATGGTACGTATTGGTTTGTCGTTATCTAGTATCCAAACAAGTTTGTTCAGAAGTAACCAACTGTCATTATTCTTCATGGCAGGTTATGGTGGTAAGAAAGGTACCCTGGAGAAGTGCTCGAATTGCAAAGGAAGAGGAGTACAAATTAAGGTGCAACAGATTGGTCCGGGCATGATTCAGCAGATCCAAAGCATGTGTTCAGACTGCCAGGGACAGGGGGAGAAATTTAACTCCAAAGATCGCTGCAAGAACTGCAATGGACAGAAAGTTGAACGCAAGAAGAAAATTCTTGAAGTTCACATTGACAAAGGTTAATTTTCCTTCCATCTGACATGATTTAATTTCTTTTAAGAATTGTCTAGTTAGTATTACCTGCAAAGCAAATAACCGGAAGATAAATGTGTCTCGCAGGTATGAAAGATGGTCAGAGAATGACATTCCAGGGTGAAGGCGACCAGGAACCTGGACTGGAGCCAGGGGATGTGATCATTGTGCTGGATCAGAAGGAACACTCTGTTTTCCAGAGACAAGAGGAGGATTTGACAATGAAGATGACCATTAAACTTGTTGAGGCCCTGTGTGGTTTCAAGAATACCATTCAAACCTTAGACAATAGAACACTTGTCATCAGCTCAGAGCCAGGTAGATGATCAGCTGGACTCCAGTGATATTGTTGATTGTCTGATTTTTTTTTTTTTTTCCCTCAAATGGAATATTTCAGATTCATATTTCATTTAAATGTCTTTTTATCAACAGGTGATGTCATTAAGCACAATGACATCAAATGTGTTCCGAATGAGGGCATGCCAATTTACAAGGATCCCTTTGAAAGGGGAAAGCTTATTATTCAGTTCCAGGTAAGACACTGAAATGTTTAACCAGTGCTACACCAGACTCTGGATTAAAACATTTCTAAGGTTATATTGTTGGACAAAACATTCAGATCCGATAATTGTAATATAACCCCTCAGGTGGAGTTCCCCGAAAAAGACTGGCTTCCAAAGCACCTCATGTTCCAGCTGGAAAGACTGCTTCCTCCCAGGGAGGACGTGATGCTGACTGATGATGTGGAGGAGGTGGATCTCTGTGAGGTGGATGAGCGAACACAACAGAGAAACTACAGCAAGGAGGCTTTTGAGGAAGATGAGGAGGGTCCCAGAGGCGGAGTGCAATGTCAGACTCAGTGATTGTAGACCATGATACCATAGGTTGTAGGAACATGTGGCGTTTTGTTGTGATTGCTTTGGATGTTTGTTTTTTTAAAGTTATGATTTTAAGTTTAAAACCATAAGCAAACCATTTTTCTGCATTTTTCCTGTAACACAAAAATGCATCTGGGGTACTTGTATTTCCCATTTTATTTGTGTTCCCAACTTTATCAAAAGTGTATGTTGATGTTGTTATCTCAATCTCTTTTGTTGATATATGCTTCTGAAGAAAACAAACCCACAAAAGATTTATTTTCACTCAGAAGCTGAAAGGACCACTTGTATGCTTTCTGTGAAGGTAATTTCAGCCATGACAAACATTTATTATTTCTCAATAAAAAGTCCCAGAATCCCTTTAGGTCAATGTATTACATTTTTTTGGTATTAATTTACAGAAACCTTGATTCCATTTCTCACATACATTGACACAAATGAGCCCACATTGAGGGTTCACTCACATCTTGACCTTCGATGATAAGTACCTTGAGATAATGTATATTATAAGATCAAATTTAATTGAATTACACACTTGTTAGTGGAAATAGCTTGGATAGGAAAAGAGAGAGGCAGAAAGGTTGAAAGGAGCTGGATTGGGGAAAAAAAGACAATCGTGAGGAAAGATTTGTGTGTACCTACAAAGCCAGAGATGATGATAATAAACTTTAGTTATATAGCACTTTTTACAAAGTTTACAAAGTGCTTTCACAGCATTGCAAGAAAAGTAAATATAACAGAAATAACAATCAGCTGGATGCAATGTGACAAGGAGGCCAGACAACCATGTTTAGGTGGTTGTTAAAGAGGAGTGTTCAAATTAAATGGATAAAAATAGAGCTCCACCTGAGGATCTTCACTGTAAGCAATCATCAGGTCTCAGAGGGAGGTATATCTGTGTGTCATCCGTATAGCAGTGGAACGAGACGTTGTGCTGTTGGATGATTTGGCCAAGATCACTGGGTCACAGAGCTGGTGTGCACATTCAAACACATGGATTCAACAGCCATTTAGTTAGCCTATTGAGGTCACAATATGTGGGTGGATGGATGGATGGATGATTTTTCTGAAAAATAAACAATTAATTACCATGCATGCCATTACTTGACAAAATAATCAAATGTAAACAAAGTTGCTTTCATAAGCTATGCATCCAGTAAGTCAACAAAACATCTCAAGTCTTCATCAGGAAAAAAAAGAGACTGAACCCCAGATTGCTCGTTCTAATAGAGAGAGTGCACATAGATGCACTGTATGAATGTGTGTGAATGGGTGAATGTAAAACTGTATTGTAAAGCGCTTTGAGTGGTCATGACTAGAAAAAACCAATATAAACACAAACCATTTATCACCACCAAATGTTAGGGGCCATTTGGAACTATTAACATCAAAAACATTAAGTGAGTTAGGGTTCCAGGAATCCTAACCCTAACCCAGGAATGGGTCTTGGTTGAGATTCTTAAACATGTGTCTTTTGATGCTATGAAAATGAGGTGAAACATCTTTGTATTCAGGCTTATATACAACACCGCAGGTTATTCACATAAAGTTTAAAACAGTTAATAACACAATTTTTGTCTTACTTTACTGAAACATGAACATACACAGAGTTCCTTTTATGTTCACATATTTAGAGATCCATATCTTTGGTGATGTATGTTTCTGAAGAAACGATTTCTTTTCACTCAGAAGTTAAGAGGACAACTTACATGCTTTCTGTAAGGGTAATTTCAGCCATGACAAACATTTATTCCTCAATAAAAGTCCCAGAATGCCTTAGTTTTTATAACAGCTTTATTTATTAAGATCTCTCATTTCGTATTCTTAAAAACTGCTGGCAAGTTTAGAAACTCATCTTAAAAGTTGAACATTTGTACAGTGACAATCATTATTAAATGAACAACTACATTGTAATCAATGGAAAAATTTGATGTTTATCAACGCCATGGCAGAATTACAGACATGACTGATTAGGCAATCCCTTTTTAATGTTGCTTCCTCCTGAAAGAGCAACCTGTAAAACAAAAAAGAAAAGGAGTTAGAAAGTCTTCTAGTTTACAACACAGGGGTTATGTCAGCTATCTGGCTGTATACTTGTGACTTTTAACAAAGTAAACAGTTCTATCTTTACACTGGAATTAGGATGTTTTACCTTCTGTCAGTCTGGCCTTTCCTCCTTTTGGCTGGCACAACACAGTTGAGCATCCCACACATAGAACCACTGTCTGTGCATGGCTGAACACAGTGGTGATCTTGTAGCAGCCTGCGAAAAATATGGTGTTAAAACTGTGAACAATAGGTCAAACATATAAGTGCTAGGTAACAGGCCCCCTTTTAAGGATTGCAAGATACATCTGGGGGGTGCTAAGATTATAAATACCACACAAATTTGAACCCAGATTTAGTTAAGTTTCTTTTTCGTGAAACATTGGATAATTTTAACTCTTAGGGTCTTGCAATAATACACGTGAACCATCTGAGAGCCATTAAAACCGAGAAGTTTGCAAAAGCTGCTGGGCCCATTTTAGTTTGAAAACTCTGGGGCTGTGTTTTAGTATAGAAGGGCAGAACCTGAGATGTTTGGTAGATGGTCTTTTTGGTAAAAATGTAGCCTAGGCTTATTTCTCAGTCTCCTATCACATGAACCCTACCAGAGAGACAACTAGCATTATCCTTGGCTACCAGTGTAGACCACAACATTAATCAATTAATTTATTATAGGTGTTGCTGACCAAGTTGTCTTTGCTAACAGCCATTTGTCTGTGTTGTAAAATTCAGCATTTTACAATTATATAACTGCTTACACATTCTGCTGTGGTGATAATGTGTTTTTGTATACACTAGGTTTTGTTTTTTTTGACTTCTGCATCGGTTTCATGTTAGAAACGTCATCAACATCAGCTCCTCTGGACTTTGCTGACTTTATACAACAGAGGCAGTCGGAAAAAGTCCACAAAAAAAGTCTGGAGTTTCTCAGTCAGACATCTTCATTCCAGGGAATCTCTGGAGCTCAGATTAGTTCAGTCTGAAAACATTTTTTTGATAAGACCTGAATCTATTCTGCCGTTACTCACCTGGACACTTCACGTCCATAAAGTAGGAGTTAGGACTCTGAACAAGTCTTTTCTTCTTGTGCTGTCTTCTCTCATAGTCAATAGCAGGGTGGAGGAGGTCTTTGGCCAACTAAAATCAATGACAAATACAAATCAGGAGACATTTGACAGTTTTCAGGACATCCAGGCCCGGTTGGTCAGATAAAAGTACAACAGTGGTTTTTAGGGATTTGTAATACACCGAGTACTTTCGTCTGGTCTCACGTTATATGAAGACAAGTACATGTTCCTCTCGAGGTAAGTTGTCATTTGTTTTTCAAGATTCAAACAACATGGAAAAGAGCTGATATGAACTCATGTTGAAGCAATGAAGACACAGAGAGCCCACGCTGTACTTTTCCTTCTCCCAATATGAATATTGTTTGTAAAAAATATGAATCATCTGGTTCAAAAGCATGAGGGTCTTGCATAAAAGCTTCGGGTGAGAACTGCTTGTTGGCAATCTGTCGCACACACGTCTGATGCCGCTGTGTTTCAGCAAATAGCCGCCACCCTTGTCTCGCACAGCTCCGTTAGCTAACTTCACGTAGCCCCATGTGCTGCGGCTGCTACACGTCAACAACACAACTCCGAGGCTTCGCTAGGGGAGAAGACAACAGTGAACAACACAGACAGCCGACATCACTGCACAGGAACACACACACAAACACGGAGCTGGGTACTTTTCCAACTTACAGGCATTATGTCCGTGTTAGCTTTAGCTTTCCTGCATGTACGTGGGGCTGCTGGGCAGAGACACGGCGTGCAGCAGCGGGAGGAGGAGGGGACGTTCAATCTGCCCCAAAGTGTGTCTGAAAAACACTTTACTGTTTTATCAGACATCATGGAAAAGTCTGGCACCTTCCATGCCATGGTCTTTGTGTATGCCACAGAAATGTTAATGTGTGTGAACCTTTTCAAACTTTCTATTAAATAATTCTGTGCAATCTCTCTCTGCAGTGTTTGTTTGCAGCCACCTCACCTTATTAAAATACATGGAAGGCAAGGATAGACACATATAACTTTTAGTTCATGTGTAGTGGTTCAATAGAAGGAAAAAAGAGATAATATAATCAGGCTACATGTAGTCCTGGATCAGCTAATTTACTAAATCCAGCAATATATCACAGCAGCAAACAAGAAAGCACAACCTATAAATAACACACAAGGGAAGATAGAGGAACAAGAAAACACAATGGAAAAAAAAGAAATACCAATGGCAAAACAGAAACACAATAAAATACCATGACGAATTAGAAAACAAAATGATATTTAGGAAATCACAATGGTTAATACGAAAACACAACATTAAATAGGAAAACACAATGGTAAATAAGAAAACACTGGTAAATAGGAAAACACAACAATTCACAAAACACAAAGGCGTAAAAGAAAACACAATGGGGAAAAAAGGATGACACAATAGCAAGTTCCACAAAACAAGGACAATAAAGAAAACACCACAGCGAATTAAAAAACACAACCTTGCGTTTTGAGATTTGCTTTGTGTCATTTCCTTCCTGTTAAATAATGGAAAGTTTGCTAACTTCCTGATTTGTGTGAAAGGAATGTCGCTATGTTTTGGGTTCTGTTTATGTTTGTTTTCTTTTTATTTGCTGTTGAGATTTGAGCTGCGGGGGCCACCGTACCTCAAACTACACGTCCCACAATGCAAAGCGCGCGATGACGTGACGGCACCGGTCTGCCGCTCTGTCACACACAGACAGCTGAGGGGGGATCCCGCTGCTCGGCCTGTTTAACATCGGACACGTTGGACTTTATGCTGCGTTCAAATGGCGAAGACGTACGATTATCTGTTCAAGCTGCTGCTGATCGGAGACAGCGGAGTCGGCAAGACATGTCTGCTGTTCAGGTTCAGCGAGGACTCCTTCAACACCACCTTCATATCCACAATAGGTGAATACCCCTGCAGCCGCCCCCCGGGACACGTCTGCTGTAATGCATGCTCGTATTCACAGACTGCGCTGCTTTGCTGCTCTAATGAAGGTTGAATATATGCAGAGACAGCAACACATTTTCATACTCACACAGGCGTGCATCGTTAAATGAAGCATCCGAGTAAGACAATGGAAACTAGTGATGATCTGTCCTTGATGCTTCAGAGGCATCATCAGACCTAAATGTAGAATGAGATCAGAACTGTAGTCATGATGTTCAAACGTTGAAAACCTTATTAAAATGTAAAGCATTAAACACAGTTTTGATGTTGTTATATCCTCGTTAGTTCTGTTGCAGTTACATTTGCTGTGACATTATATCACGTCCTTCAGCAGGATGACATATAGGATGGATAATTTGACCGTTCACCATATCATGCAACTAATCGATGCAGCAAGCATCATCTCATGCAGCTGTGCCGTTTTTTAAATTCTATTACAGGAATAGACTTCAAAATCAGAACAATAGAGCTGGATGGGAAGAGAGTCAAACTTCAGATTTGGTAAGTGTCTTTGTAAAAGCCAGTGTGAGATGAATCTAGCTAATTTGATTACTGACAATGTTGATTTGATGCTTTCAGGGACACTGCAGGACAGGAGAGGTTCCGCACCATCACCACAGCTTACTACAGAGGTGCTATGGTAAGTGCTGCCTTCTTCATCACACCCCTCCTCACTGTGTGTCTACCAGACACATCAGGGTTCGGAAATTCTTTCTGAGGTTGTTTTTCTTCACAGGGTATCATGTTGGTCTATGACATCTGCAATGAGAAGTCCTTTGAAAACATTAAAAACTGGATCAGAAATATTGAGGAGGTGAGCTCTCACTTTAAAGCGGTCGTATGTACATTTTTGCTATGTATCAGTGTTACGGCCCCAGCCCATGTCTGTGTCCTGTCTGTGTATGGTGTGTATGCTGTGTGGGTGTGTCTTGCAGGTTGCTGATTGTTAGCCGGCTGGAGGTTCCTGTGCAGGGCTCCCTGATTGGCTTGCTGTTATAAACCCCCTGCCGTGGGCTGTCTTGCTCTCTCTCACTCATCCCTGAGATCTCCATCCTGCTGCATCTTTTGTTATGTTCTGCACCTGACAACATGCACCACACATACTACATCACACTCAAACACCCTCACACACTACTGACGCTCACTTTCACACTCCATCGCTCATTTCCGTTTATGTTAAATCAATAAAGCATATTGTAATTCGCTACATCACGCTGCCTTGTCTGTGTTGTTGCGGCCTCAGAGCCAGGCGTAACAAAGTTGGGGGCTCGTCCTGGATAAGTGCTGGGCGTTTAGTGGATTTTTTTTTTTTTGCCTTGTTGGTACGTATTTCGTCTTTGACGTTCTGAGTGAGCGCAGTAATTGGGTATTGTTGTCTGTGTAATTAGCGGCGCTTGTTGGATGTGATTGACTGATCTTGTGCGGCGTGTGACGTCGGGTTTGTGGGGTTCCCTTTGTGGGGATTCCCTAGGTGAACGGTGACGTGTTTCTCCCTTTGTGTGTTGGCGCGCATGCGTTTGTGAGTTGTGAGCAGGTGTGTTTTTCCTGGAGCCGGTTTTTATTCATTCATGCGGAACGGACTTTGGCGGAAGCGGAGAAAGGTGAGTGTCGGACAAGGTGTGTGTGCAGTGTTCTGTCGGAGTTTTTCCTGGTAAGTTTAGCGGCGTCTCTCCTTTGGGATTCGTCGGCGGGGGTTGTTAGTGTTGGGGTACGGTGGTTGAGAGCTTCCCTTTCCCCTTTTCCCATAACCTGCTCGGGAGCACTGTCCGTGGTTTCGGGGTGGTGACCAGTTTACTGGTGGCTGCTTTCGAACCAGCGGGCTCTAGGTGCATAAATACCCGCCGCTACGCCTCATGAAGACTAGGGGGGAGTTAGGTAGTTAGTTTCTGGTTAGGCAGATAACTAGCGGGGGAACTCCGACTGAAGGCGCACAGGTGGGTCTGACATTTTACTTTTTCTGTTTTTCTCGCAAGTGATTGAGATGGATGTAATAGTGAAGGCGTTTTTGGAGGAGCCGTCTGAGCAGTGGTTGGATGAGTGTTCTAGGGAGCAGTTGCTTAAAATAGTGGACTATTATGAGGTCGATGTAGGGGACAGACGTGTTAAGGAGACCATTCGGTCCAATTTGAAGGTGCATTTGTGTAAAATGAAGGTTTTGGGCACCGTGAAAGAAGCTGGTGCTTCTGTGTGTGATGACTCGGTTGCGAGTCTTGGTGTTGGTCTTGGGTTGTCCTTCGAGCAGCAAAAGGAGTTGCTGGAGTTGCGTCTGAAGTTTGAGGCAGAGAAGGAGCTTTCTTTGGAGAGGATTAAGCAGGAGACTGAGTTGGCGAAACTGGAGCTGCAGAGGCAACAGCTGCAGGTGGCTCGTGAGGACAGAGCAGCGGCTGGTTTGTTACCTGGTGGTCCCTCTGTGTCTGGGGGAAATGCGGTACGTGCTGATGCTGGTAATGATTTGAGTGATTTGAGGCTTGTGCCCAAATTTAATGAACGTGATCCAGAGACGTTTTTTCTAATGTTTGAGCGTCTGGGGGATGCACGGGGGTGGTCTGAGGCCACACGCGCATTGTTGTTGCAGTGTGTGATAACCGGCAGGGCCCAGGAGGCTTATTCGTCCTTGAGTAGCAGTGAGTGTGGGAATTACGCAACAGTAAAATCAGCTATTCTGAAGGCGTTTGAGCTTGTCCCTGAGGCTTATCGCCAGCGATTTAGGACTGGGAAGAGAGGTGAGAAGTCTCACATGGAGTTTGCACGTGACTTGTCCACTTATTTTGATCGCTGGTGTGTTGCTACAGATGTTGAGTCATATGATGGTCTGCGGGAGCTGGTTATTTTGGAGCAGTTCAAGAACTCGCTGTCGGAGCGCATTGCTACTTACATCAGTGAGCGCAAAGTTAAAACGACAGCTGAGGCCGCTGCCTTGGCCGATGATTATGTGCTGACGCACGGGGGGGATGCTCCTGTGGCTCGCGGTGGCGGGCACAGGGACGCTTTCTCCGGTGGCAGTGCTGGGTCGGGGCGCCCTGTAAGACCAACAGACCAGCAGAGGGACGAACGTGGTGCACGTGAGTCTAATAAAGTTTGTAATTATTGTCACAAACGGGGCCATTGGAGGCGTGATTGTTATGCGTTAAAGTCCAGGTTGAAGCACACTGAGTCCAGTTTTACCCCCAAGCCAGCAATGTTTGTTGCGCCGGTCTTGGAGGATTTGACGGCAGGTACTGAGGCGGGGCCTCAGGTAGCCGGTGTGGGGCTCAAGTCTTTTAAGCCGTTTATCAGTGACGGTGTTGTTTCCCTGGTAGGTAGTGACAAGAAAGTGCGCGTAAAGATACTGCGGGATACGGCTGCTTTCGATTCTTTTATTTTGACGTCAGTCTTACCGTTTTCAGATGAGACTTACACCGGCTCATTTATCCCTGTGCTTGGGATGGGATTGAAAGTTTTGCGCGTGCCTCAGCATAAAATGATGTTGTCTTGTGATCTTTTTCAGGGTGAAGTGGTGGTTGGTGTGCGCCCGGCTTTACCTCTGGATGGAATTGAAGTGATTCTGGGTAATGGCATATGCGGTAGCAAGGTTTGGGGGGATGTTCCCCCTCCTATTGTGGTTCCGGTTCCCCTCGTTAGCAGTGAACCTGATAAGAACGAGAGGGAGTTCCCTGATGTATTTACTGCATGCGCTGTGACGCGGGCAATGGCGCGCACGCAGGCGGATGGGAGTTCCGCAGAAGAAGTTGACAGTTCACTGCAGCATGATGTAAAATGTTCTGATGTACCTTGGTCTGTCTCTAACAGTGAGTTGGTGGAGCAGCAGCAAACGGATGTCTCCCTTAAGGCGTTGCGGGAGATGGTTTGCCCTGTTGGTGAGGTGGGAAATCACGCTCAGTGTTATTTTATTGATAATGGTGTGTTGGTGAGGAAATGGGTGCCTCAGTGGGAAAATTTTGTTGGGGATCCTGTTTACCAAGTTGTTGTTCCCACTAAGTTTCGCAGTTTGGTGTTGCAGATGTCCCACAACGAGAGTGGTCATTTGGGCGTCAGGAAGACGTACGACCGCATCCTGAGGTATTTCTTTTGGCCCCGACTGAAAAGAGATGTGTCGGCCTACATTAAGTCGTGCCATACATGCCAATTTACCAGTAAACCTAATCAGACACTCAAGCCTGCTCCTTTGTTCCCAATACCAGCTGTGAGGCAGCCTTTTGAACACCTTGTTATTGATTGCGTGGGGCCCTTGCCCCCTTCGAGGTCAGGAGTTTGTTACTTGTTGACAGTGATGTGCCAGAGCACAAGGTACCCAGCTGCCTATCCACTGCGAACAATCACAACCAGGTCTGTGGTGCGTGCTTTGTCGCAGTTTATAGCTATCTTTGGTATTCCCAGGGTCATCCAGTCCGACCAGGGGTCTAACTTTTCATCGCATCTATTTTCGCAGGTCCTGAAGCAGTTGCGTGTTAAGCACAATCAGGCCTCTGCCTACCACGCACAAAGTCAAGGTGTTCTGGAGCGATTTCACCAGACCTTAAAGGCGATGTTGCGTGCATATTGTGTTGAGATGAAGGGTGACTGGGAAGAGGGTTTACCGTGGCTGTTGTTGGCCGCGAGGGAAGTTGTGCAGGAGAGTATAGGGTTTAGTCCCAACGACCTTGTATTTGGCCATACTGTTCGGGGCCCTTTGGCCCTGTTGCGTGACAACTGGAAGGAGGCGGATCCTCCACGAAACCTTCTGGAGTATGTTTATGGTTTTAGATACAGGTTGTATAGGGCTCAGGAGGTGGCTAAGAGTAAGTTGGTGGGTGCACAGAGCAAAATGAAAAAAACATTATGACCGTCGGGTTGAAGATCGTGTTTTTCTCCCAGGAGATCAGGTCCTTGTTCTGTTGCCCATTGTAACATCTCCCTTTCAGGCTAAATTTTCTGGCCCTTACTCTGTGGTTGAAAAACTGTCTGACGTGAACTATCTGATTGCTACTCCAGACCGTCGGTCTTCTACTCATCTGTGTCATGTGAATCTATTGAAACCATACTATTCTCGTGTGCAGGAGTCCGGTGTTCAGGGGGTCCAGTCATCGGATGTCCATCCTGCCTGTGTGTCTGTTTCTCCATCCCCTGTGATGGCAGAGCAGGGCGGGGACGGTGTACCAGGCCCTGATGACGCTGTATTATATGGCCGGCTCAAGAATTCTGAGACTCTGCAGAATTTGGATGGTTTGCTAGGCCATTTGGAGGTTTCCAGACGTGCACAGTTGGTTAGTTTGATTAGGCATTATACATGTTTGTTTAGTGACACACCTACCCGCACACACTTGATTGAACATGATATTGATGTAGGTGATTCTAAACCCATTAAACAGAAGTTCTACCGTCTTCATCCAGAGAAGCGAAAATTTCTTGATGCCGAGGTTAAGTTTATGTTGGAGAATGACATGGCGGAGCAGTCCTGCTCTTCTTGGGCCTCGCCTTGCTTGCTCGTTCCAAAGTCGGATAACACGCCCAGATTTTGTTCAGACTTTCGTAAAGTAAATAGTGTCACAAAACCTGATTGTTTTCCCCTCCCTCGTGTGGAGGATTGTGTCGACCAGGTTGGGTCAGCTAAATTTGTGAGCAAATTTGATTTGCTCAAGGGATATTGGCAGGTCCCACTGTCTGAGAGGGCAAGAGACATTGCAGCATTTATTACATCCACAGGCTTATATTCCTATTCAGTCATGCCTTTTGGTTTGCGTAATGCGCCGGCGACCTTCCAACGCCTGATGAACAGGGTTGTGGGAGATCTGGAAGGTTGTTCAGTGTATTTAGACGATGTTGTCATTTACTCAGATGATTGGGACGTCCATCTTGACCGCATTGGTGAGTTGTTTGACCGCTTGGCTCACGCACATTTAACTGTGAATCTGGCCAAATGTGACTTTGCGAAGGCCACGGTTACTTATCTTGGTCGTGTGGTGGGTCAGGGTAGAGTTTGTCCTGTGAGAGCAAAGGTGCAAGCTATTGATAACTATGTTCCTCCTACAACCAAGAAAGAACTGATGAGGTTTTTGGGGCTCGTTGGGTACTATCGTTGTTTTTGTAGGAATTTTTCAACTGTGGTTGCACCTCTTACTAACCTGTTGAAGGCTAAAGCTACGTTTGACTGGTCTTCTGAGTGTCAGTCTGCGTTTGAGAATGTGAAGGCCGTTATTTGTCATGCTCCGGTTTTGGCTGCTCCTTTGTGGGATAGGCCCTTTAAAGTTGAGGTAGATGCCAGTTATGTGGGGGCGGGAGCAGTGTTGCTGCAACCTGATGACTTGGGAGTGGATAAGCCTGTTTGTTTTTTTTCACGGAAGTTTAATAAGCATCAGTTAAATTATTCTGTTATTGAAAAGGAAACACTGGCTTTGGTTTTGGCTTTGCAGCATTTCAGTGTCTATGTTAGTTCTGGACCTGTTGTTGTTTTCACAGATCACAACCCCTTGACATTTCTGAGTTCACTGCAATGTCCGAACCAACGTTTAATTCGGTGGGCCCTGTTGTTGCAGTCATTTTGCCTTGAAATCCGCCATATCAAGGGCTGTGACAATGTGGTAGCTGACGCCTTGTCAAGGGCTCCATGTGATTAATCTGTTTGCTGTATATTCATATTGGTGTCTGTTTTATTTGTTTCAGGTATCGCCTGCTCCCTTGTCCTTTTCCCTTCTACCTCTTGGGTTGCCAGGGTTCCGTGTGGGACCCTGTCTTTATGGGGGGGGGTGTTACGGCCCCAGCCCATGTCTGTGTCCTGTCTGTGTATGGTGTGTATGCTGTGTGGGTGTGTCTTGCAGGTTGCTGATTGTTAGCCGGCTGGAGGTTCCTGTGCAGGGCTCCCTGATTGGCTTGCTGTTATAAACCCCCTGCCGTGGGCTGTCTTGCTCTCTCTCACTCATCCCTGAGATCTCCATCCTGCTGCATCTTTTGTTATGTTCTGCACCTGACAACATGCACCACACATACTACATCACACTCAAACACCCTCACACACTACTGACGCTCACTTTCACACTCCATCGCTCATTTCCGTTTATGTTAAATCAATAAAGCATATTGTAATTCGCTACATCACGCTGCCTTGTCTGTGTTGTTGCGGCCTCAGAGCCAGGCGTAACAATCAGTACAATCTCAACATTGCAAGTTCAGCATTAAATGGCTCAGAGGTATTACCTCTTGCCTTGTAAACATATAACCGGCAGAACCACAGAAACCACATGTGGCAGCAGAGAAACTGTACATATAGCGCCCTTACTTTATTTGTTCAAAGTGCTGTTTGATATTGTCATTGTTCTGAGCAACATACTTTGTATACATAATCTTTCAATTCTCCCAGCATGCCTCGTCTGATGTGGAGAAAATGATCCTGGGCAATAAATGTGACATGAATGACAGGAGACAGGTGTCGAAAGACAGAGGAGAAAAAGTGAGTATCTGCAGCCGCTCATGTCTGAAATCAGTCTAAAACAAGTACGGTGCACTTTTCCAGTTTGCACTGAGTGGCACTAACATTGACTTTCTTTTATCTCACTTAGCTGGCTATTGATTACGGGGTGAAGTTCTTGGAAACCAGTGCAAAGTCTAGTTTAAACGTGGAGGAGGTAAGCAGCAATGTTTAACCCTAGAAGGGTCACGTAACATGAGTGATAATTTATTTTTACAGTTAACGTTTGTTCTTTTTTTTTTCTGTCACTCAGGCTTTTTATACCATGGGAAGAGACATATTGCATAATCTGAGCTCAAAGACAGTAAGTGGTTAAGAGTTACTTACAATCGATTCTTAAATGTGTGAGAGATCACTTGTTTAATACTGTATTTACTACATTTCTCCACTGTCATGTCTCCCTGTGCTAGACTGACAACGGTGCCGGAGGGTCAGGCAAACCGGTCAAGATCTCAGAGAAAAAGTCAAAGAGGATTAAGTTCTTCAAATGTTCGCTCCTCTAGGCTGCTCATTTTTAGCGCTCGCAGCTCACAGCCTGTGTGACTTTGCTATTTTGGAGCGTTACTGCCCCCTGAATGTCCTCGTAGCAGCGGCAGCACTGGTCATAATCAGAGAGCCTTACTGCCGTCATGAAGCTCCCAGTGTAATGAGTGGTTGAGACGCTATCGTGATCTGATGAGCGGAGGAGCATCACAGAGGAATGAGGCTTGATACTGTATATGGCCTCGTGCGAAGACTTGTGCGTGATCATCAGCAGTGGTTTGTAGCTGGCCATCAGTACCTGTCTCGCAGGAGGCAGTGATGCTGTTGGCATTAATGATACCTCTGGTGGATCTCATGAAAACATCCCAGTTATGCATAGTTGTCGTAAAAAAAAGGAAAACAATGTGAAAAAAATTGTTTTTTTCATATACTGTAGCATTATTTTATCCAAACTACCTACTGTCTTATTTAATATGATGATTCTGTGAGTCTCAGCACTGATTGTATTTGTCTGTGTGAATTTCTGTGTATTAATAATCTTATGGTCTCCTGTTGCACTGGCAACATTTCTGCTTGTTCATGTGTGCCTATAGAAGGACTTACAGTATTGTTTTAAAAAAGACAAATGTATGTATAAATACAACCTACTGTATTCTCTCAATTTGTATTTATTCTTTTCAAACAGAGCCTTTATTTATACAGGTTTGTGTGACAAAATGAAATGGAAAAGGTTCTTTGTTTCTTGGAAGCTGTTACATATTGTTATGCAGTTGTCAGTATTTGCATGGAAGCTGTAGGGACACCTCTGAGTGGGACATTATTGAGCACATTTTACATTTGATCTCAAAAATGTTTACAGACTGTATTTCAAAGTGTCAACCATATATAGGACATTCATGTTTTTGCTGTTCACATAGTGTACATGTGATTATTAAGAGTTGTATATATCCCTCAGTTTCACCTTAAACTATAGACATTAATCACGTTGCCCTTTTCGTCTCTACAGTGAAAACACAATGACATGGGAAAGCTGTAATGTAAATGATTGTGTTCGTAAGCTACTGTATGTTACACCAGTGAAAAGTAAAGAAAGTAAAGAAAGTGGATCTTCAAAAGAGAATATAATGTTGGTTTTCCCAGTTAACATTTACTACAAGATTGGAGAGTTAAGCATTAATTGTCATCAAGTTTCTTTTCCTGTGCTTCATCTTCTTTCTTCTCTGCCTCCATCTTCTTCCCCACGTCTTCCCCTCCGCCAGCTGCCACCCTGTTGACTTCAGTGAGGTCTCTCTCGCTGCTGGAGGCTCTGGGCTCCCTGCAAACCATCAAGCTCTTTGTTTTCCTCACGCTTGCGTTACAGCTCTGTGACCTGTGAGACAGCAAGTAATTTTCATCCGCCACAGTCAGATACTCAGTGGTGTCGGAGAGGTTTCTCTTTGCCTTCATCTTGGTTTGATCTGCCATGGGCTCTGCCGCCCGCTCGCTTTCTGAAGGACTTGGATCAGTCAGATTTTTCTCCTCTTTTTTAAGCACTGTGGGGGCGGCGCTAGTTTGAAACTGCTGGGCAAGAGTCCTGACTGTTGATATCTTAGGCATCTGCCCCAAAGTGCTGGGGTGCACCTGATACTCTAAGTTTCCTGGCCACTGATTTGGCTCTTTAGTTACTTGCTCCACCAGTGACCTGTAGTCTGCAGTCTGCAGAACATCATCACCTGCTTCTGCTGGGTTGTAGATAATGCTGCTCATTGCCCTCTTCTTTGTGATGGGAGAAGTTTGACTCTGGGTTTCAGTGGGGACATATCTCAAAGACTCAGTTCTCTTTGGAGAAGAGGACGCTCCCAACAGCATGGTGGCTTTTTTTGTTTGTTCAGCTGCTTCCGCTGGTTCATCAGGAGGGCTAATAATGATGGTGCTCATAGCCCTCCTCTTCGTCAGCGGAGACGTGGGTTGGTCGTCAACCGGATAGTACCTCAAGGATTTGGTCCTTTTCGGAGGGGAAGAAGGTTTTAGTCTATCCTTGTCTGTTAGGCTGTCTATCAGTAATGTGCTGCCTTGTGTTATGTTGGTTATGGTCTCTTGGCTTGATGCTGCAGAAACAGACTTTTGTTCACATGGAGATATGAGAATGTCCACACAAGAGCTGGGCCTCGATCTCTCCAATCCTGCAACGTCTAAGGTCTGACCACCTTCCTTTGTGTTGAGAGTACAAGCACTGGAGGCTTGCCGCAGACTCCTCTGCCTCTCTACACCAGTTTTTGTCGTCTCATCTGTGTCCTTCTGCTTTTGTGCAAACTCCTCCATGTCCATGTGGAAACGATAAAGGCTGTAACCATCAGCACTGTTAATGCTGCCCTGACGAAGGAGAGAGGATGGGTCGCACACTGAGGAGTTTCGTGAGTAGGTTCTGGTCAGCTCCAGTCTGTCCACCCCTGCAAGTTTTTCGAGGGCAACAGCCATTCGTCCGTGGATCTCCTCCAGTTGAGCCAAACGCAGATCCACGGTCTGCAGAGAGGCCTTCATAGTGTTCTCCCTCTCATTTACCTCCTCCAGACGCATGGACATGTTCTCAACTCTGCCAAAAACACAATCAAAATGTATGTATGTATTTCCTGGAACTGGTGTTTAGAAATGTCTGTACACAAAGGAGGCTCACCTTTCTGAGGTAACCTTGATGCGCTCATCACTGGAGGACTGCTGCTCGTCCTCTTTTGCACGGAAATATTCCTCCACACACTGTTCTTCAAACTCATATAGACTTTTTAACTCCTCTGGATTCAGCCTGAGCTCTGGTAGAAACAAAGCCCAACACTTTTTGTCAGTCTGAGGCTATATCCATGCTACTACATTTTGTTTGAAAATGCATCAACTGTGCTACAGATATGCCTTGCATCCATTGGTGTTGTGCAGTTAGATTCAGCAAGTTACAATGATACAACTGCCTACATGCTTTGCAGATGAGCTATACATGTCTATAAAACATGACAGGATTAGTTTAATTGATTCAGGATAAGATTAAGATATGTGTTTTTTTTAATTATTAGATGAAACTAACTGAGGCCTCGGTCCTTCTCATCCAGCTCTCCCTCTTGTTTCTTCCTGGCACACCGACGACACAGCCTGCTGAAGAGGATGTAGAGGTGGCTGAAGATGATGAGAGGTGGAGGAAGGATGGGACGGTCATGAAAGGTCATGATCAGCTGATATCTCTGGAACTTCCACACCTGGTTGGAAATGGACTTGACCTCAAAGAAGGTGTTGCTGTGGAACAGGAAAAAAAGATTAGCGAGTACAAACTGTACCTGTACAGTTGATGTGTTATGTAAAATACCAGCTCAGTCAGATCCTCGAACATATACTTACTTAAAGACTGCTATGAGCAAGTTGACCAGAAGAATGTTTGCCACGAGAAGGTAACAGGCCATAATAGCAGGTGTGAGCCAGGCACCCGGGATGCAGGGAGGGAGTTTCTTTCCATCTTCGTCATATAAATGTTCACCACATGGAGCTGTGGGGAAGGGAGGTTACAGCTGTTGAATTTATTCTGAGAACTTCAGATAATTGATTTGAATTACATAATTGACTTACGGTTGATTTCCATTGCATAGACTTCAGACAAATCCGAGAAAAGCACAGTCAAGAGAAAACACGTAGAAAGGGTTAAAATCAATAAATGTTGGATTTTCATATCGTGCTTCTGTCAAGGTCAAGCTGACGTTCATCATCAAAATGTTACTCCAACTTTTCAACACGGCAAGCATGTCTTTTTCACTTCATGTTTTTTGGAAAATTTAAATTTCATATTTTTCACAGCTTTGTTGAAAATTGTTTTTAAATGTGGAGCATTAGTCTTAAATACATGGAGCATCAAACATGATATTTAATTCCGTTTTTTAAATAGCTGTGTAGTGCCTTCACCCTGACAGAAGAAACTGACAGAACTTGAAGGCAGATGATCATGATCCAGGGGGATGAGATAATGATACCTATTCTACTCTCTCTCAATGCAAAATTATGGCCATGCATTTAAGACAGACAATTACAAATGTACCAGCAGAGGGAGACAAAGTATGAGAGGTCCTAGCATAACATATTGATTCACAGAATTTGACACAGAAATGAATGTAACGCTGATCATCTGCCCAGAATCAGGAAACAGAATCTTACTATAAATTCTAGTCTTACGGTCTATCGAGTCCGCAAAAACCTCCCCATAGATCATCCAGTAGGGCATGTAGAAAATGTTTCTGGCCAGGCGCCAGGTCGGCTCCTCATCTGGGTGAAGGATGGCCTGCCGAGCCACCCCGAAGCTCATGAGCACCACCAGCATGATCACTACAAAGTACATCATATCAATCATCTGAAAATAAAGAGGAACAAACATTTGAACTCTATGAGAACTGCAGTTTATTCTGTTAGTATACAGTATGTATCACGCCTGTCATGTGACTTTCATAGGATTTATTTGAAACACTTAAGGTCCTTACCATCTTCCCAATCATCATCACATATGGTCCCAGGTATTTGTTGACTCCAAAGATGTCCAGGACACGGATGTACCAGAAGATGATGTCTATACAGTAGATGACCCTGCCATAGCCCATGTAAGGCTCATGCTGTAGCCGAAGCATAAGCCCAAGCAGGAAGGTGGCAATGGCAACCATGTCTGTAATGTTCCAGTACTCCTCCATCCACACACTTATCTTCTGTTTCAGCTTCCCCGGCTCCGACATCAGAATCTAGATACAGTTCAGAGACCACAAGTGATCTTAAACACACATAGTTACTTGAATTTGATCAGACCATAAACTGTTCATAAAGTTAGATGTGTTTCCACTTTCTCCTGTTGTATGAAAATGAAGCTAAAATATCCTGCATAAATGTGCTGCCATCTTGTAGAGCCCAAGTATTGAGGTCAGCTGTCAATCATAACATAATCACCCTGTTTTTATAGCATCAAGTAACTAATCATAATTCGTTTGCCACATGTCCCAGCCACTAACATGGAGGAGCCAGGGCTGTTGGCCCACAATGCAACCAGCCACCCGGGGGCGATAAAGAGAATTTGGCTTCACTCTCATGTCGCTCATCTGACAATATGTAATATCTTGTGCTCTTTACCTGTCTGACTTTCTCACTGCCAAGCGTGAGGATGTATGCAATGACAGTCCACTCCTGTAAAGATGGCCATCGCTCCATTTTCACCAGGATTATGTAGTTGTACAACATCAAATATCCCAGATAGCAAATCTATTGGAAAAAGACAAACGTTATAAAGTTGCTTTATTGTAAGTTAGAATTTTTTTAAATGCTCACTATAATTTGTCTCATGCACAAAAAGGAAACTCACAGTATTGAACCAGAATTTGGTGAAGGGTGCATCGTAAAACTCAAAGAGCCTTTTGCCAATGGGGATTTTGCGGACGTGAGTGCTACCCTCCTCTTCATCTCCCTTTCGGGAAGTTGCATCCGTATTGGTTTCCTACAATGCAAGAACAAACTCTCAGTTTATCATCTTTCGTCTTATTAACACGATGTAAAAACTGATTAATCTGACAAGATCAGCATGATTCTGGACCTTGCTGGATTTTGCGTCATCGTCCTTGTCTTTTCCCTTGTCTTTTCCTTCAGGTGCGTGATCATCGCCAAGACGGAAATCCAACAGTAGAATCAGAGGAGGAAAGATGATTCCCAGAATAACCTTAAAGAAAATGTTCAGTTTTTACAAGATACAGTGATTTTTTTGTTTTTGCTTGTTTACAGTGAATTATTTTACTTTTACTTCTGATGTCACTTCTATCGTTCCCTCTGCCAAGGAGGTTATGTTTTCATTTTTGCTTGTCTGTTTTTCTGTCAGCAGAATTACATCAAAACTACTGTAGTATTTTTCTTAAAACTTGTATTAAAAGGGATTGTTGGCCCTTGGCATAGAAATGCGGCTTATTGAGTCTCATTTTTAAATTATTTGCTGATTGCTTGAAAGGAAAACATTTTGTGGTATCAACCTTGAGGCCTGGATTCTTGCCGATCCTTAAGCAACCCATCCACATGTCAGTGAGCAACATCTGGCTGCAGGTGTGGGCGATGAAGTCACGTTGTTTTGCAGCGACAGCCAGCTTCAGACAGGTGGAGTTACTCCAGTTAACCAGCTCGTATGTTAAGAGTTTCATTGCCACCTGCTCATCATGCTTGTAGGATTGATCTAACATCTCATAGGCCAACTGGCCAAATTCTCTGTAAAGGAGATGGAACAACGACAATTATTTCAATACAGCACTACTCCAAACAGTTTGATAAATATGTTATATGATATATAGAAATATAGATATGTTAATGCAGACTTGTGAGAGGTGAGAGAGAAGTTAGAGTAGTGGACTGAAAACCAACATAAAGGTTTTAAAATAAGAGTGATAGGCACCTGTTTGTTTTTAACCCCCCCAAAAAATAACTTGAAACAAGTGAACCATATGTGAGAGACGTTATCTGTACTGACTTGGAGTTGTTCTCCAGGTCCTGGGAGATGTCATCCACCAGCTCACTCTCAGAGCACTCATGAGCCATGGCTTTGTATAGTTTACAAGCCACCAGGGCCTTCGCCATGGCCTCCTCTCCTCGCTGCCAGAGGAAGAGCGCCATCTTCTGGCGCTTCATCAGCACCCCCCACAGCATCAGCTCATGGAAGGGGAACTTAAATCGACAGACCTCAGGGTCATCCGCGTCGATTTCCACTTCTTCCTCTTTTTTCTTTTTTTGCTTTTTCTTGCCTTTGGTCCTGGGTTCATCATCCTGATAAAATTTGAAGATGATGAATTATTCTGCTGCATGTGAGAGTTGTTGTTTCAGCTAACTGACAGGGTTTTATTGTAAAGGAAACCTCACCTCCATTCCAAGGAGCTTTAGAGCTTTTGGCTGCAAGAGGAGGAAAAAAAACATATAATCAATATTAGATGTCACTTAATATAATGAGCAAGTCATTGTCATTTATTTTCCTCCAACCACGCGTACCCTTTTCAGTCCGTACAAATTATTGTAGAGGTTACGGAAAGCCTTCCTGGTGTAATTGCTCCTGTATGCTCCACCCATGAGGTACTCCAGCACCAGACCAATGTCAATCAGAGTGATCTGATAATCTGGAGGAAGGTTTCCCTACAAATTCACAAGAGCCATATTTAACAAAGCTGCTGTCTGAAGATGAAACCTGATATGATCTAAATAGTCATTGTGTGTTATGATTAATGCTCCAGGAGGGTTCATTTGTACCTTTTTGACGTCCCTAACCACAGCATGCAGTGTGTTAGGTGGGCCTAGTTTCTGAGAGAAGAGGAGAGGAGACATAATGTTTCATATTTGTCAGATCTGCATTTTGTTTTATTTTTATTTTTTGTGTGTAATCTCCACCGTGTTGTATAACTCCTCCAGTCTGGGAATGGTGAGGAAGTGGTGAATATTGACCCCGTTCTCAAGGAGCAGTTTGACGAAGTCCACTCTGTCCAGCACCAGAGCATCCATCATCGCCTGCTCCAGAGAGTTCACCTAGGAGACGTCAACACGAGAAACAATCCGATTATTATTTACACCACGTGGCCTTCAATCTATTTATTCACATTTGAATCAAAAGTAATGTTTTTTCTTATGAACCCTGCTCTTACCCAACGAATCATCTCCAACTTTCTGGGGTCTGTTTCCTCTGGAGGCTCAGGCTTTGCCTTTCCTTTCCCTTTGCCCTTCTTTCCCCGGGTCTTACTGCGAGGAGCGCTGGCGGGACTCCTCTGCTTCTCCTGCGTCGGAGCTACAGATGTAGCATTGGCCATTGCACCGGCAGGCTGACCAAAACATATAAGAGGGGAGGAATGCTATATCTCTTCTTTGAACATTCACAAAACAATAAATATTCGCCTTTTGTTATAAATATCACTTGTTTACATTAAATCATTACATTTTTGTGTATCCGACCAAAACAATTCAGTTTAATCAAAGTCCCTCTGTCTTTTTTGCCAAAGTTTGAGAACATGTTTGTAGCTTAAGTATTTTATTTAAAATAGTTTAAAAAAAAACAAATTTTTCTTCAATCCCAAATACTATACATCATTGATAACTTTGCAACTGTAGTGCACTCATTTGGAATAATTTATTCACATTATTCAGATGTGAACACCACTCACTGGTAAATTGTGTCCGTAAACAAAGATGTGATTGCGTGCGATATCCACTCTGTTCCAGGCCAGAGCCAAACTGAGCTGATCTGCTGCTGAAGCATTGGTGCCTAAAACAAAAGGAATGGAGGAACAGAGGGAAGACAGAGAGAAGAGGTGGTATGTCATATGTACTGTGCTGCAATAGCACCAATATTGTTGTGATATCTATCTGTGATGCAGCCAGAAAATACCTTTTAACAAGGCAGTGAGAATGGCCATTTCAATATCTTGTTGCCCCTCGGAACCCATTCGAAAAACTGTGATCTACATGTTGGAGAAAACATGAGAAGAGAGGAACTGTTGCAGCCGTCGTGTGATGGTGGGATATGTTGATCACAAACTGAAAAGATGAATTGATGAATCAATGAACAGATGAATGTGTATGACTCAAATGTGGAGTGAACTGGTGGGACATTGTTTCAGCAGGACCCTGCTGCAGCACTCTGTGGCTGACCCCTCACGCGCTTACAGCTAATTTACTTGTCAGACACAGTGATAGTGCTCTCCTTGTTACGGGCTTGACTATATCAAATGAAGTTACGCTGAGGACCCTGTCACATGTGCAGCCGTGGTAAATGGAATTAGCTTGGCATGAACATGCGGCAGTGTGTCAGAGATCTCTGAGCTGATCTCGAGATGCGTCTATAACCAGCCGTTAACATCAGTATCAGGACTGAAGACTTGTGTTGCTCTTCCAGACAGATGCAGGATGCTAACAGGGAGACAATGAACTCCATAGTCAGTTAAATAATGTGTCCTGGTGTTACATCATTTTCAACTTTTTAAGTCAGTGTTTTTAATTTGTCTAACCCAGCTGTTCACATGCATTTAGGAGGAGAGGATTATGCAGGGCCTAGACAGTGACATTGATTCACCTGTAGGTTAGTCGTGGCACTTTAGATTAATAGCAGGCAAAGTTCTGCCACATTGTCTGGGTCGGGTATCAGTGAGGACTAAATGGCACACGGGGGGGAAAAAAGGCCGCAGCAGCATGATCTTTGAAAAAAAGCCGTTTAAATTGCTTATCTGAGTGTGTTGGAGCATTAGGCAGACTAATACACCAGGGATAGAGGACGCAAAGTCACTGGTGAAGAGATAGCACTCTGGGCTCTGAAAAAAAAAAGCCTGGGGAGAGAAAGAGTAACCTGGCTGAGGATTACCGAGATGGATCCTCTCCTCCATCTGTGTGCTGCATGTTTACTGTGAATGGATGAAGTAAGAGCCTCTGCTAAGCAGGTGGCAGTGTGTTCTGATCTTTCCAACCGGAATGTATAGAGTCTGGAGATTATATTTGCTGGGTATTACCAACTACTCATCACATCACATGGATGCTCAAATGCAGCCGCTATTTATGCACCAAGGTCTCCCATCAAACACTTCTGAGAAACACGCATGGCTGTGGGATTAATCTGTGGAGACTCATCACATGCTTCATCATATGAGCACCAAGCTGCATTGTTTACATCAAAATAAATACTTTAAACTCGGCAGAAATCGCACATCAGCTGCCACCTCGCAGCTTTGCACTTATGCATGAGCATTTAAGACTTGTCCGCGGTGAAGCTGCGAATGACCCGGATTACATGACATGACCACGACAAGCATAAAGAGATGACAGGCAGGTTGTGGGGATTATGTTTATTCAATATGTTAATGGAAACACATAGATGAGTGGAATGGATGAATGACGATGGAGACCAGATGTTTCACAACTCAAAAAGGATTTATTGATTGACACAGACACGTTATTTTTCAAATACAAGATAACTGTGAAATACAAGGAGCCTGGTGATATTAACACATATACAACCGCTTGTATTCTCCTACTCACCAGCTCCCTCTTCTTCATGCACTCCATTACCATGAGCAGGATTTGCTGCGATTGGCTTTTGCTGTAATTGAATGTCTTCTGAATAGTCACCAACAGTTGGTCTCGGACATCATCATTAACCAAGCTGGAGGGTGGGGGTGGGGGTGGGAGTTTGAGAGGGTGACATTTCAGCTTTTTAACCAGAGGAGTAATGTGAACTTTAAGAACTCATCGGCTAAAATCTCACCCTCCATCCTCGGAGAACTTGTGAGCGAAGGAAATGATGTCAGAAGCTCGGCCGCTGCCGTCGCACACCACCACAGGGATGGGAGGCTCGTCTCTCAGGCTCTCCAGGGCGATGGAGATCACATTGGGGCCTCCCTCCACAATCAGACACACCAGGGGGACACCCTGACCCAGACCTGGAAAACAACAAAAAAAACAGTCGCTGAAACCCGTTGAACAAACAGAAGACATTGATGTGATGTGTCAACAGACAAAACCTTAGGAGGGAGGTAGTGAAGTCAGTGGTGACGGCTGAGCATCCCTTTGCTGTCCCTGCCTTATCCAAGCTCCAGGCATAGGATGACAAAGGGAAGCCCACAGGTCACAGAGGAGCTCTCCGCTGACATGTCCAACGAGACTAAGTGTCTCAGTCACATAACACGGGGGATGTAGGAGGATGTTTCATCACGTGCGTGCAGCACCGTGTGACTTACGGGTGTTAATCTTCTGCAGGGAGATGTGCTTCTCCAGCAGTCGACGTAGTTTGACTTCAGAGCCATACTTCCCGCAGGTGCCATTGTCAGTCAGGATGAAGTGGGAGTGGCTGTTGTTGAGAACAGCCAGTTTGCTCAGGGGATTAGCCATCGTCTGATAGGGTCTGGTTACCTGCAAACGAAAGAAGAAATCTGTTTAAAAGAAGAAAACTCTGCATGAAAGTGTCTTTGTTTAAGAAATGAAATGCAGCTGCAGATGTTCTTACATCTTTCCCAATGAGGTCCTCTTTGTTCTCCAGGATCCCCCATGGAGCAATTCCTATTGCACACACCTTCCCTCGTGACTTGGAGGAGTGGTCCTTCAAGGCATCTCCCACATGACGGATCACCCCTGAGTTGCAATAATACAATATATTGTTAAACACAGCCTAATGGATAATGATGCTTTCAACTGCCTAATGGGGCTGCATCATGGGACACATTGTGTTTACTGCACAGGATAACCTGCAGATTGTCTTTTGCGATTAATTTTTCCACAGAAGCTTTAATTATAGAGCTTAAACCTCTGACAATGGGTTGGTCAAACCTCCCCTAGGAAATTGCAGAATTTGTATTATGTAATGACAATTTAGAACAAAGGTAATCTTCTAATGTCACAAATGATTTGTTAAGGGAACATTAAAAGCATTGTCCTGAGCCGTCAGCATCCTACCCGTGTTGACTCCGCCCGTGAAGATCCACGCTCCAGTGGTGACGGCAGCTTTGATCAGGCCTTTGCCGAACACCTGCTTGAGTTTGGGCTGGAGGTCGAAGTTCTGGAGGCCGCCATGAACCGAGATGAGCAACGTGGGCAGCTCCAGCTGCCAATCCTTCACCATCAGATGCAATAAGTTGTCAGGCTTGGTGTCGTAGGAAACCCGGATGTACTAATTTAGAAAAAAAAGTATTTGAGTTGTTTTAAAAAAATACTGCATTGAGACTTATTTGTAATGAAACCACATTGTCACTTGTGAAAAGAGCCTTTGAGGCCACATCACATCCACTCACATCTCTTATAACCTCTTACAGCTCCATCTACATTAAACAAAGACATTATTTTCGAGTAGCTGAGACTCACCATGGCCTTGTTGATGAATCCTCCACCCTGGAACTCTATTAGGCCAAAGGCGTCTGTTGGGTACGTTCTGGTGTATTTTAACAACGTCCATTTATCCTTTGGGGTGTCGAGCTGCACCAGCTGGTTCGTTTCCTCTACCGAGTTGGCACCGGGAGGAATAGCCGCGTGCTGTGTTGTCAGCTGACCACAGGCACATCTAGACAGCACAGAACCACAATCACTATAAAATATCAGGGCTGATCCCTGATTTCTAAACTTAAAAAAACTATGTTTGTTACATGGAGAAATCCCTGAGAGGTACACTGTCCAGTGTTGAGAATGATCTGAGTCAAAGAATGTTGTTTCATTTGCCAGTGTCTTTTCCTCGAAACACACATTGTGCAGGCTCTTTCATGACTGTGCCCATTTCTGGGAAATAATGTGCCTCATCGAACAAAGGGCTGCGCTGCCTGGCTGCTCTCAGCCTGTTCTCGGAGCCCAGCATAGTAACCATGTCCTAAAATACACTCTGAAAAACCAGGTTTAATCTCAGTAAATGTCTGGTAACCTGTTGTCATAGGTCTCATTATTTAGTGAATTAATTAATTATAAATATTAAGAAAGGAAACATTACACTTATAATGAGTATAAAACATTATTTATATTTTATCGTACATTGTTAACACTGTCATGATTCTATTAAAGACAGATCCTCCTATAGACTTGAATGACATCCACATTCTTTTCATATTCTACTCAATTAATTTGACTGAAATTAAAATAATTGACCCAAACTGTTTCAAGTAGATATATACAAGTTGTTTTGGGATCATGTGCTTAAAGTGAACTCTCATCGTAAAAGAATAACGAAAAAAATGTTGCAACCTGACCAGAGTTTAGCACAAGTGACGAACAGTCATTAAGTTTAATTACCTGGTTGGATCCTTGGTGGGAAATATGTGAACACATTCTCTTTTGAGAAAGGTCCTCTCGATCCAAGCCTTCTGTGCCTGTTATAAGAAAAAATTATAAAGAAAGACGGTGTTAGTCGACGTGACATGCTGTCATACCACAGAGAGATCATCCGTTGTTTTCTTTTAGTTACACTATCGAAATCCTCCTGTAAATTGTAATCCTGGCTAAAAGATGAGGACTTTTTGTATCTTTCCAAAAAAATAATTAATAAAATGACAGAGAAAACAATTAAGACTTGTAATATCGATTGGCAAAGACATCTTCTATTGTTCCTGAGATTATTATAGATTGATGATACTGTGGTATTAGACACTTTATCATCATCTGCTCAAGTTTGATGAACAGCACATCTAAGTTCAAAGCAAGTGTTGCTCTGAGAACCAGTGACAGTGTTGACCAATTAAAACTGAAGCATCGGAGGCAAAATGCTCAAAAGTTAAACGGCGAAGTAAACTAGTATTTAACAACATTAAACTGTATCTGTAAAACTGAAGTCATATGAGCATAAATGAACAGCCATAAATAAATGCCGATGAAGTCTTGTGACCAGTGACCACAAGTGCCCACAACACAGTGGAGTTACTGTTTTCTCTCTCTCTCTGTCTCGCTCTCTCTCTGGGGGTACTGCAGGAGGGTTGCTGCAAAAAGATCAACTTATCCTGCATTGCCTTCTATGTTGTGCATAGAAATAGTGTTCAAAACAGATGTTTCTGTGTGTGTATGTGTGTACCCTCATGGTACCAGCTATCACCATGGGATCCTGTTAATATTTAACTTTATTATGAATTGCATTGGAATAATTTTTTCACGAGATATAACTATACTTTAAATCTTTATATCACACTCATACTTTAATTTATTTTGCTGATCTGTGGCAGAACTGCAAAGAAACACTCTCATCATCATGTGTAAATAAATAAATAAATAACCTTTATATTGTTTGTATTGAATGATAATATTCTCACCAGATTCATTCAATTAAATGTGTCTTTACCGAAAACAGTCATCTAAAAATGACTCGGTTCAGTAGATTTAGTAAGTATTGAATGGCTAAATCAGAAAATACAACAAATGTAACATAAGAATATTTGTCTAAACAATCCAAAGTATTCTTAGCCATTTAGTCTCATATCACCATTTAAACAATTCCTTTAAGAACACAATTCTACTGTGTGTATGTAAATTACAAATACTGCCTTTCATAGGTTTTTGTAAAAATATTACCATCCTGATGTATTTTTTAAAAAGTCCAAAAGGTTGTTGTTGCTTCCGTCTATTTTGTGTCCGTCCTTTCTCAGCAATTTTCCATCTCAGTGTTATCGTGCATCATTGAGCACTCACAACTCAAACTGTGCTGCCCTGCTGACATTCACCACATCTAAATTCAGATTCAAGGTACTATAAATCGAATCACATCTCCTGCCACTCGCCAGCATCTAAATAATTCTGTCACAAAAGTGTAAAAAAATAAGAAGTTGCTGCTGTAAATTGTGGATGCACTTACGGATAATCTTCGGTCCGAGCTGCGGAGTCCTATCTCTAAGGCTGCTGGAGAGGTCTAGCGTCTGCTGCCTCTCTACCAGAGCTTTCTCCTGCTGCTGCTCTCCCAGTCAAGAGCTCTCATTGAATCCCACAGGAGATGAAACTTCTTCACTTTATGAGGGCCAGTTAATATGATGAGCATGTGAGCAGGGTCTTTGTTCACCCAAGTCTCATGACTCCAGTTCAAGGTAATCCTTTTGGGAGTCCCATGACCAACCTCTCCATGCCCACAGGGTATTTTCATCCTTCGCTTGAACAAGGCACAATAAATCTACTTTGATACCCGGCCCCTAATCTCCCAATTTGTTGAAACTCCTTTCTTTGTGTTCACTTCATAGTGTGGAAGATCTTTAGTTTGTGTGAGAAGATGGAGCAGAGCGGCCGACCTCGCAGGGACTGCAGTGTCGTTCAGAGGCTCTCCAACTATTAATTTGAAAGTTATTACCCCCTCCAACTACTTTGATTTCAACCCAATTTGCATAATTGAGAGAATTGGATGCAGGCATTCTTTTGGAAGGCGCCTTGTTAAGACATGACTGTTTCTCCAGTTGGGGGCAAGGTCAGTCGCTGCTAATTGCAGTTAATCTCCATTTCCACCCTCCTTGTTTTTGTGGTGTAAAGAAAAAACTCAGTAGAGCAGCAATTCAATAGTCTCTTAATCTTACTTTTAAAGAATGATAGTGTCAAGGAGGTTTGCATTCGACGTGTATAATAAATAGCAAGGTGAAAAAAAGATGTAAAAACATTCAATCTAACCTACAGGCTGTAGTTTGACTTTCAACTTTTTAAAATGTAGACAAAAAACTGGGGAGATCAGGCCTCTTTTTTATAAGGGAATGTCAACACAGATCTTTTAATGAGTTCAAACTGAATTATGTTTATTGTACATGGTGGACTTACTGATGTTATTCAGTTTTAATGATGTTTATTACACATAATGATCGTCATGTAGTAAATCAGTTTTAAATGAATTATACTTATTATACCTGGTGGCCTATCAGTTTAAAACTATTAAGGGCTTGCAGGTATGTGCTAAAATAACCAGAGGAAGGCATTAGGTGGGCTGGAAGCTGAGTTGGAGTTAAAAAGCTCAGAGCTGCAGATACTCATTTAAAACCTTCCTCTTGTGAAGGAGTTTGATAATCGCTCCTTTTATGGTTGAAGTGAGCAGTTTGAGCCCGACTGTAATAAGTCTTGTTGGTGAAAAAAAGACGAGGGAGGTCGGTGGCTGATGTCTCAGGAAGACAAAGAGAGAGAAGCCTGACACACACACACCCACACCCACACACCCACACACCCACACACACACACACACACCAACTTTCCCTGTTTGGTCCTGGCTCTGGTGAAAAAATTAGGAAAAAAAATTGCACATGAGCCACTGTTAATTATAGCTGGAGAAAACAAAGCTCATTTGCAGAAGGGTTTGGCCAGTATGACGCAGTTATTTCAGCTTACTTAAACTCATTAACCACAGCAATTAAAACCAAAATCCAGTCAGCAGCCAGCCGCCTTGTTATCAGCTGCCTCTGAGCACTTAGCAACAAAAACCTTAAAGAATTAGATACCGTGGGATCAGATTGTGTCACACCAGGCAAATTAACACGACTTAAGACAAGCCTCGGAACAATAAACAACATTCATTCCTGCGTGCTGCGTTTTCTGAAGAAAACAAAAGGCAACTGTGTGAGATAAACATTAGAAGTGGTGCGTTGCTGAGAAGGACACAGGAAACATATTTATGATTATTTCATTAGCTGTATTGAAAAAAAAAAGATCCTTCTCTTAAATATTAGGCCACTGCATTGCAACACTAAAAATATGCATATTATTCGCTGTGTTGGAGCTAGTCATTCCACCAATACCATGTTTGCATTCAGTGAAGACACCTACAGTCCACATTCACTGTGTGCCATACATTAATGTGTCTCTCCGCTGGAATCACATGGTCCCAGTCTCCTGACCCACAGCTTAGCGAGCAGCTAAATCACAGCAAATTTGTTCCAGTTCAGCTACAATTACATGGACCATTCAGCCCCATTAGTCGTAAGGAAAAGGTAAAATGATGCCTGTAGTTCTCTATGCTTATATGTGACCTGGATGCACACGATGGTTCAGAGTTGGTGGCTTTAGAAAGTAGCAAATAACGAAGAATCCTTTGTTCTGTATATTGATTTCAATAACGATGGAATTCGAACAACAAGAGCCTCATCAGCACAAGTGAAATAGATCAGAAAGGATTTGGGGGTCCTTTGAGGAATGTGATGTCTCCAGGGTCGAAGATAAAAGCAACTAATTGCTCAGCTTTAGTATTGAAAGGCAATGTGCTTCGAGTTTGATGCTATGTGACAGGAAGGAAACCCATGTAAAAAAAAATTCCAGACCCATGGTCCATCTCACGTGAACCGAATAAAACGCTGCCGTTTTACGTATTTTCACTTGAGGGGAAGGATATTTGGAAGAAGGCGACACAACTCGAGTTACAGGCTCTGGATAGGCAAATTTGCATTAACTGTGAAGCTAACTGTTTTCACTCTGCCCTGTTTGTAAATGCTCTCATTGTGTGTCTGAGTTTGAAAATCCAGTTAGCCATCACGAGTCCAACATGTCACTGATTATCCCCGAGAGTTGAGGGAGTCATAAGACATTTTTTAAAGACACTGTTTTCCTGTGTTAAAGGAAAGTCTGATAGAAAAAGGAAATAAATGGAGTTTTTCTCTAAAATAAAATAAGGGATTCGGCATAGAGATAACACCTGGGCACTGATGATTATTTATGTCTGCTGAGGTTTGACGGCAGGTCACCTATAAGATGAAAAGTGTTTTATGACAGTGGTTGTTTTCAAATGTTTGACTTGTATTCTGGGCTATATTTTTAAAAAACTGCCACACCCTTTGATTCTGCATTATACATATAAAGAGAGTCAACCTATTGCTAACATGTCACCATGTAAGTGTCCAGGATGTAAAGTTACAGAGCAGAATCACTACAGTTTCCCTTTGCTTAGACCACAGCTTTTTATAATTTCCACTTGGATTGGTTCATAATTTAGTCCAACTTCTCTAAGTTTGTCCTTCAGTGACATAGACCCGTTTAACTTGTCTTTGCTGCAACATTTGAGGCTCCTACTCCTTTAAGTCTTAGTTTTCACCAAACGCAGGGCTTCACCCCAGCTCTGGTCCTGGTCCTGCAGCCCCAGTATAATTCATGCTCAACCCTGACCTGAATCTTAAAGCTTTTTAAAGATTCTTGGCCCTCACCTGACCTGAGCCTGGTGCTTACATCACACAGTCATATGATCTCACACAAAAAAAGCACTGTGAAAAATGCAGAATTTCTCAGTCCAATTTGTATTGATTGTGATGCTTGAACAGCTTTTATTAATTTGATTAATTTGGTTTCTAAGAGTTTGAAAACAAAACTTCTCTCTGATCAGTCAAACTAAAACTAAAACTGCTTTCAGTCCATTTCTTTCCTCACTATTGACAAATAAGATATAATATCTCAGTAAAATAGGTTAAAGGTCAGTAGTCAGCTGGGTAGACTCCACAAGCAGCATCTTTATGGCAACAGACAAAGTAATATCATGTGAACGTATTTAACTGAATGTGCTCTCTGTTAGAGACTTTTACCCTCCATTTTAATCCATCCAAACACTTCGAAGGGATACTGCCTTCAATTTCTGATGCACTATACCATGGATGAAGAGTAAATCCTCCTTCATACCACGATCCACTGTAAATAATGAAGTATACGCCTATCGTTTAAATAAAGCAGATAAATCTGGTTTGTGCTGCCAATGAGTTTATATTTAGCAACATATCCGATCTCATCAAAAATTCAGCGGAGAGCCATGACATTGCTGATTGCTTGATGGAGTAAAAGCTCGTATAAATAGAGGCTGTGTGTTTTACACAGCACATTAATCTCACCAAATAATGCCTCCATTAACATATAGAAACCCATAACACTGAATACTAGACGCCAGTGTCGCGACTGAAATGTAAAGAACTAATTTAGATTTAAGAATCTGCCTCAGTAATAAACAAAATGTTTAAGTACAGGAACATTTTGATGACGGTTTTAGATAAGGGCTACATGTAATCAACAGAAGTTTAATTTGAAACGCATTATCTGCTTTTTATTTCATCTTTTTACATTTTTTTTAAACTTTTAAACTAAGAAATCTTTATTCATATATGCGGTTCTGTAGTTACACAAAACAGACACCAAGTGAGCACATTTGTGGTGTGTGTGGGTGTATAATCCCAGCATACACTAGATTTGAGTTAGAAGCGTGCATGAATATAAAAATTGCATCTTTCTTGCTTTCAAGGACATGTTAATAGGAGTGTGTTAATCACATGAAAGCAGACTTTAGAAAGATATAAAAGTCCTTAATCTGCCATGGCCATGGTCTCCCATACTGTGCCATTATGAAGGATTAAAGTGGCGTACTGGAGTGAGCGGCTCTCTCTGCTTCCAACACCACTTAGCACTAAGTTTGCAGGGGCTGGGAGTGCAGACCATGTGCTCACCAATATACAGCCCCCAGTCCTAAAGGATGCACGCAGAAGCTCTGAAATGATTGGTTAGGCCCTAATATGTACTCTGGCTATAGTAATGGCATGTGACACAAGCTGCGCAGCACAAGTCATTCTCAGAAAAATCATGTGGTTTCACAAAAGCTGCCAAGAGTTCACAAAAAGCAGCCAAAATCAAATCCAGTTGTTTGTATATTAAACATATACTCTCATTATACAATTAAAGCAAAACTTAAAGGGTAACATAAAGACTCTTGAAGAGAAATTCATTACACTCCCGTTTGGAGCTAACTCAGACAGGAGACACTGAATCACCTGTTGAGCGTGACCTCATCTTACCTTCTGCGAGCCAGATGTGGTTCGTTTGAGCGAGGACCTTTTAAAAGTGGCACTCGGCCCCTTGGCGTCCATGTTGACGGCTGACAGTTTGAGTTAAACTGACTTCGACTGGGATCCTTGGAGAGCGGCAACAGGTCAAGGTTCGGCAGCAGTGTCAGCATGAGAATCAGACAGAAACCGCTGGAAGTCCACTACAGAACCAAGGCATGGCAACCACTTCTGTGCTCACACAAGATAAAGAATCAAAGTTTCATCAGCATCATTGAAGGTTTCAGTGCTTCTCTCTCCTCTCTGCAGCTTACGCCCGACTGACAAGACAGAGATCCCAGCCAGGGATATAAATCACTCGATGACACACTTGACACATAGACCCTTTTCCTCTGCCGGGCATCCCATAATCAGGCTTAATGCAGCCAGCTCTTACGAAGCCTCAGAGTCTAATGGATAGAGATTTAATAAATGGTTATTGAAGGTAAATCTACTTTGGCACACCACAACCCCAAAAAAGGCTTAGAGAGATAGACCATGAGAGCTGCAAGGCTAAAGTTAGCCGGCGCAGAGCCAGAGGTTGTCCCACCAGATAAGGCTCAGTGTGTCTGACAGGAGGGCGACAGGAGGGTCCCAACAGAAAGGTGCACACACAAACACACACATACAAAATGCAATACAGAGACAAAAAACACCAGAATAAACACACATGCTGAACAACACTTGAATCTAGAGGAAAAGCGTCAGACTCTTTCACTCAGCTCTTATTTAATATCAGGGCTCAATGTCCTGTATGATTATTATAGTGATAAACTCAGAATATAATGCACAGTGGAGTTCTCTCACTTCCATGCGACAGCAGCATTGGATGAAGTCATATCACAGCACAGATTTAAAGCAGCTTTATATTAAGTATTGTACATTATTAAGTACAGTTTAACCTGTTACAATATACCAAGGGAATGAATGGACAATAAAACTAATACAGCCTAATAAGAAATTGCATTTAGCAAACATTTACAAATTAGAGCATTTTTTTTGCGTTTTTATAACAAAGATTGAATAAAACTGAAACCATTAGCAGTAAGATATTATATCAATGCAATATAATTTTTAAATAATTTTGCAAAGTTTGATTTTATCTTGTTTGTAACATATTTTCTATTTGTGTATTTATTGGTTAAGGTTAGGGTTGTTGCTGTGTGATCTTCAGATTTAATTACATTTCATTATCTGTATTATTATTATTATTTACTTCTAATGAATGTTTATCTATCAAAAAAGAAACTATGATCTGTAATATATATATAGTGTAATGTTTAATTGTTTATATATTTTTTATAGATGATCTGAAACTTCTTCTGATACCTCCGACCTTCTGAGCCACAGATGGAAAAAGAGTCAGATCAGATAAATTAGATATCCAGTGACTCCCTCTGCTGGTTACTAAATTGAGCTGTTGCAGGAGGCAAATAATACATTTCCATGGCAACAGTCAAAACTGTCTAGAAAACATTTAGAGAAAAAAACCCTTCTGCTTGAAGCGGGCGGTCTATGTCTGTGTCAGCCCCTCAGATCAGATAATAATCCTGAACTGTAATGAAGCTCACATAAGCCTCAGGAAGCAACTGTACCTGTTGTGAAGAAAGTCAGAGGATTTTTCCTTGAGGTCCAAATCACAAACGATCAACAACAACCACCATGCATGGATGATTTCTCTATTTCTTCTCTTGTCTATTGCAGCCATGTGTCTCAGTGTTGTCTGACTGGATGAAGGATGGATAATGCGTAATTTCTCCTCGTAAGCAAACACAAATGAGCTTTATCATCTGCTGGTGGCTTTGTGTGTGTGTGTGTGTGTGTGTGAGTGTGTGTGTGTGCGTGTGTGTGTGTGTGTGTGTGTGTGTGTGTGTCACTGCAGGAGATTATTTATCTGCAGGAGAAGCTGCAGCACTGAGCTGAGCAGAAGCAACGAGGACTTTGAAGTGTGGTGTTGGCCAAAGAAAACACAGGGGAAGTCAGCACCAAACAAAGTGCAACAAAGTACATTTACTCCATTTCTGTACTGTAGTACATTTTTCATGTATCTGTAGTTCACTGTATTTATTAGCAATCATCTGTACTTTCTACTCCATTACATTTTCACAAAGCATTGCATTACATGTTGTTTAAATATTGTTGTAGAGTATTCAATAACAGGAGGGGAACTCGTTCACTGATCAGAGTGGACAGGTCACACATGACTCCGCCTCCTGTAGCAGCAGCATCACTCGTATGGAAGAAACAACTGGAATGGATTCAGAAGAGGCCGAGACTCAGCCATAGTGATGTAGTAGAACGTTACATTATGGAAGAGGATACACTCAGTAAGTACTTTTACTTTTGATACTTAAAGGTACAGTGTGTAAGATTAAGGTGAAAGGGATCTATTGGCAGAAATCAAATATAAAACAATCCAAGTGATTATTTCACTCGTGTAATATCTGAGCCTTTTATATTGAAATACTCATATTTACATCACTCTCTACGGAGGCCACCGTAGACCAATAGACCAAACTAGACATCTCTAAATTCTACACTCTGAACTTTTAAAGTATATTTAAAGGGAAATTACTTAGGTAGAAAAGTCAATGTTGTACTTTTACATGTTCTTGAGTATATTTTGGCTATTTATTTGTACTTTTACTTAAGTACAATGTTTGAGTACTGTCTCGACCACTGGTAGGCACTGCTCTCCCCTTAAAACAGAAACAGGTGGATGAATCTACAGGTATACATGACAGTGAAGACTGAGTAAAACTGAACATTTGAAATGAAGTGGGCATTCATCAACAACCGATGGATTTTCAACAAACTGCAGTAAATGTTACAGAAGATATAGGAGCCCACAAAAATCCTACAGGATGTTGATATACTATAATCTCTTCACTGGTGGCAGGTGATAGTAAATCCAACCTGACATGAACGCATCACTGAAGAGGTTGTTGTTGGCAGAGGAGGTTAAATGATTTCCTATCATTAGAAAATATATGCCCCCTTTGCCCAAATTCATGTAAGAGAATAAATAACACCTTTTAAACTAAATTTTAATTAAGATTATGTAGATAATCAGTAAATTCATTTGTCAAAAACAATAACGAGGTGACAGCTTTATGAAATGTAGGTGTAAACTCATCAGGTATTAATATGACTGTATCTCCATGCAGTACACAATGTACAGACTACAATGTGGACGACACAGACCATGTAATTCCCAACTTCAGCCACAAGATAGCGCTCTGAACTATTACATGGCCAAGGAATTTGTGCACCTCTGTGAGTGTGGGGGTCACACAGAGTGATTGACCTGACATCATGACAGTCACTGTGGTTTTAAATCTATCAGGTTGTATCTATATGAGATCCACGAGCCACAAGCAGAGATGTGCAAACAGAGCAGGTGCTTCCCTGTATTCAATATTTCATTTGGCGCTCCTACTTAGCATCAAGCTCATTCTACCTTTGAGTTGCTTCACTTGATAATTTGTAAATATCTGGTGTGACTACTTTCTTCTATTAGGTCAGATGGGATGAAGCCAACAACTGGACGGCAGGTTTAGGCCGAGACGACTTCCACATGTGATTCTCTGGAAGGAGACAGAGTAAAAAAAAAGAGGACGTCTCACTTTGTGCAGCTCGGTGCAGCTCGGTGAAGCTGTGGAAGAGTGTCTTTGTTCCTGTGAGAGGCTGACAGGCATTTCAATTATATTTAAATGTACAGAACCAGAGCACTGCAGAAACCTGACTGAGAAAAACACCAAACTAAGGAAAATGCATCAGCTTGTTCTTGCACATGCTTTTTTTTTTTTTTTATCAAGGTGATCTTCAGTGACCTGAGGTAACAAAACAATAAAAAGTACGTTTTGTTTTTTTTGACTTGGTGAACAGCCAGTGTTTCTGCTGGTTGCTAAGGGGACGGACTACACCCTCACCTGAGACCTCGGTGCTTCAGGTGTGTTCAGTCCCTCAGTACTGCGGGGGAGGACAAACACACTCAGCTGATAATAACACACAGTTGGACGGATAGATTACAAAAACACTGCTTTACATGTGTCGAGGGAGATTACACACCACAAGGATGTGTAAATGTGTGAGTGTTTACATTTCATCTCTCTTTACAGACCAAACACTGAACCTGAACTGAAGGGCAGGAAACGTTCTTCAGTGGTTTGTTATGAGTGGGTCGTGTCAGGACATGTTCTCTCTGCACTCTTCATGTCCATGTCTAGCATCCTGAGTTCCCCACATAATAACCACTTATTTGACACGAAACGAGTAAAAGCTTGATTTGTCTGAAACCCCACGGAAGGTGCATTTAAGAAGTGTGCAACACAGTCCTGAATATTGTTAAATTATCATTTTCAAGCCAGACTATTTCACTTTTATTATTTTCAAAGAAATGTCAGAATTGTCCTTTTGAAAGCTGAATTTAAAAGCAACTCAAATGGCACAGTAGAGTTAATCCCCACCGAGGCCCAACAGTCCCCTTATGAATCCACATTAAAATTCACTATAGGTCCTGATCTTTATTTGAATCTGCACCAAATTGCACACTTTCAGAAATATCAGTAGCCTACACATGCCTGGATTTTCTAAACCAAAATGATTGCAAAAAGCCCAACCTTTCAACGGTATTTTAGAACATAGGACAAGATGGAGAATATCCCTTGTAAATTTGAAGCTCTTCCGCACTAGTTACGATGCCAGAAGTTGATGTTAGTGGATGTTAGTTCTAAGAAGAACGCCCAAAGCACGTTAAAGAAACATTGAAAATAATCCTGCATCCACACTGAAATGTAATAGCTTCTTCCTTATGTCACGCCCCACCCCTCCACAAACATTTATGGAAATCGGTTTTGTAGTTTTTGTGTAATCCTGCTAACAAACAAACAAACAAGACGGAAACATAACCCCCTGGGCAGAGGTAATAAAAACTCAGGGATTAGCCTGCTGCAGCTTTACTTCTGGTACTTGGCCGCCTGACTACAGTTCAAGTCACTAATGTTTGCCTACAAAGCATCTTCTGGTTTTGCACCCATCTATTTCAACGTTCCGTCTTGGCCACTGTGTTTCTTACAGGAACGTCGTCTGGCATTGCCATCTCTGCACACCAGGCAATCAGTCCAGACTGTTCTCGTTTGTGGTTCCCTGCTGGTGGAATGAGCTGCCAAATGTGATCAGTGCAGGGGCGTCACTCTCTGTCCTCATGAACCTCTAAAGACTTGTGTCTTCTGAGAAAACCTCTGCAAACATGCCCAACTAGCACTTACTGTGCACTTTCCCTTCACGTCTTTACCTGAACTCATGCACTTTGTACTTTTCAACAGACTTAGCAGTTAGTTCTTCCATGTTTCCTCCTGCGCTGAGCTTTGGTGTCGTCCCTCATTGCCCCTTGGTTCTAAGTTCCCAAAGGAGTAAATGTAAAATGTAATGTTACGTCCAGTGGCTGATTGTGTCTAATGATAGCAAACTACAGATAGGTATTGTTGTGTAACTGATATTGTTATTTGTCAGTTTTGCTGACTCTTAATTTTAACTTTTAAAATTTTAACTTTTAGAATTGATTTCCCATAATTGTTGCTTACATTTCCTACAAATTCAAAAAGCACAGCACAAAATGCCACTTAAAATTTACAAGGAACTGCAGATAATTCTTGTCTATAGATTAATGAAATAATATATGGTACTGTTTGGTCACATAAATGAAAACTTATTTAAAAGATTGACTCTTTCTGTATACCGAAGTCTTACAAAGATAATACCAATATTTCTTAAGTGTCTCATATTATGTTTTATCATTTTGTGATCATATCCAACTGCTACTACATGTGGTATTCTTTTTACACTGTTTATCCTTTATAAAACAAAATTAGACTCATTCCACATAGTGAACATTACATTTCATTTCATATATATCATCCCTGTACATATATTTTTACTATCACTACGCCATTGGTATCATTGTTCTCTCGTGTCTTTTGTTCATCTTTTCATTTATCTACACGAGATGCACTGTTGCTTTGTGATTCAGTCTGTGTGCATCCAATACAATATAATCCAATAGACAGTTTATGGTTAACAGTGCACACATGTTCACTGGATTGCAGAAAAACTAGCTAATCTAACAGTTGATCTCAAGATGCACAGGAAAGTTATAGCAGATTGTTGTCAGGAGCTGGACAGTGTAGCTCTTCTCAGGGTGAAAATGTCACGGGTTCTTCCTGTCATTAATAATAATATTACATTATGTGCGTAAATGATAAGGAGTTTTTTTTTTAAGGTGAAGGAGGAAGCCCCCTATGGGTCATGTCTCAGAGCTGCGGGGTGTGTCAATTCATGTCAGAAAAAGGATGTTTACAATGTCTGGGGCTGGAGAGGGGGCAGAATTGGGTGAAGGGTAAAATTGCAGGCGTGTTAAGCCCAAGGTTTTTCCTGAAGGTTGCAGCTTATGAGGATAACACTGGTGATAAGGCATATGTTTAGAGGAGTGGTCACTCTGTACTCCACCGTCAGCACAAAATGGGTTTTAGGGAAGTGGACAGGAAGCAGGCGTGGCAGAATGTAGGTCTGCATGCACGGCAGGCTTGTGCACACCCGGCTCTGCCTGCCTCTGCTCACGGGCTAGCTCACTGCTCACTACTTGAGCAAAGCTGTTCCTGGAAACCTGTCCCCTGGGAGAAATGCATTCCATGAATCTCCTGCTCCGAGCGGTTAATCGTCTGGCCTGTTTATATATCTCTATTCAGCCTGCTCAGTGATCGCAAGCTGGCATAAGGCATTTCCACGATTGACCTGGGGCCCACACAAAGGTTAAGAGAGAATCCATATGCTGCAGTGGAGATGTAAAAGTGCCGCTCTCTTGACCCTCAGGAAGTTTCTTTAACCCATGACTCCATTTCACGATATGTCAAAATGAACAGAACAGTGGCTGCTTCCTGTGATCAGAGAGGAGTTTCATAAACCTCTGTGTTTGTGTTTGCAGCGACTGTGCTGTAAGGGGAAAGCACATAAGCCCTTCCCCAGCAGCTCTTTCTCACTGGAGGAGGGGGGATGTCGAGTTTTGTGCTCAGCTGCGTAAACTTCCAGAATCAACTTGTAGTCCAACATCCAAACAACCAGATGTGGGATTCACACTCAGAAGCCTTTCCCCCCTACTCTTTCCCTGACCTTTTAAGGGACTGACATGTGATGGACTGAAGTGAAGAAATATTTAAACCGCCCTACATTAACACTCTGGAGACGCGAGACGGGAACAGACAGCTAGACTGACAAAAAACACAAAAGCTGCGGATCAGCACTTTTCGCACCAGGAACTGAAGCCACACGACCCAGTCGCAGCTTGCGTCAGAGGTCTACAGTCGCAAAACACAGTTTAATAGATGCAAATGAATGTCAGAATGGGATTTAAAGAAGCAAAATCAATAGTCATTGCTGTGCTTGTTTGATTACCTCTACAGCCCAAGTACTGCTGTGAGCCAGATTACTGGGAATTACGAGCCAAAAACAGTCAATATTTTTAGAGCTTCATCGGAGCCACAGGCTGTTGTTAATGCCACACTGGCTCTGTATAATTCACAGAGATGTTTCTATGAATGGGTCATACAGAGGAACACAGTATTATGTGGGATGAGAAAGCCATGAGCTTGGACTCCTCCAGACTGCTCCAGCCTCAAGTGACTCAAACATCAAGGCAGTGCAGACGTATATATGTAAATACGATTCGCTGGACTTAACTGCTTAAATCTAAATGAGAAATAGAAAACTGGGGGGTGTTCTCAAACCTTTGACCGGTAGTGCAGCTCTACAGCTGTGACGTAGAAGAGAAACACCCATTTGTTAAAGGAAATAGCATTGTTGGTGTATCTGAGCTGTAGACAAAGAGCCAGTGAGGTTCTCATCTCCTCATTGATTGTGCACAGTGTCTTACAGGGTGACCATAAAGGCCCAAGTCAGAGCAAGTCGAGCATGTGTCTAATCCTGCTGATCATAGCACCATTGTCATTATCTATGGGCTCTTGCCTGTGACTGTAATTAGAACTGCCTGTGGATGATCTGAAACACAGATGGTGCTGGGAGACTATGCAAACAGCACTAAGGTAATCGGTTGTGGCTGCAGACAAATCTTTAAAGACCTCTTCTGACTGAGGCTAAGACTACGTTCTTCTACGCCACTCCACAGAATTTGGAGTTCAGTGCATACCTAAAAACAGCTTTACTGTCATGAAAAACCTCTTGAGCCATGTGACAGAAATAAATAGTGAATGATGTGTCTGAAGTGAAACTTAAGGGTGTGAAATGCAGTTAATCAAACTTTGCCACTGACGATTGAATCACACCAAGTCATGTCCTCAAGTTCATTAACCTTATCAACTGCGCCACACTCACACATTATTCATGCACCTGCTGTGAATCCAGATGTTCTTCAAAGCTCGAGGGATTTTGGGGTCCTGACGTTATGCTGAGGTCTTAATGCGAGCACCATCCTGCTCTCATCTTGAGCAGCATGTGCAGGTACATGTCTTTTAAAGTTTGTAAATCAAATCTTTGCTCATAAAGTCAAACTGTTTTCACACACCCACACAGGAAGTGGGGTTTGACTGATGCACAGCTGACGTGATGCAGAACCTCCCCTGCAGCAAAGCATGTAAGGTACATGTGCTTTCATGGTTCTTCATGAAACTTCTTGAAAGAGACTTATTTATGATAAAAGCCAGCAGCTGCCGGTTCAGGATACGATCGCTTCTTTAAATATATACTCTCACATGGATTCTCAACCTTGCATTGAAACAACAGCAGATGATAAAACAAACATGACTCAATCGTAATTTAATTTCAACCTCATTTTCATCAGCAGATTGTGATTTCTTTCGTTCCAGGACCTGCACATTCACATTCTATGGCATCATTCATTCTAGTCCTAGTTCATCCAAGTACTAAGGCTTCTTAAACTCATGCAAAGTTTCTATGGAAGCTGAAGAAGCTCATCTAATAGGTAAAGCTCCACAAAAGTGGATCTTCTGTAAAACTCTTACTTCACACATCTGCATCATTTTACAGGATGTTTCATTTGGCGTCTGGAAACATGCATCTTTCCAGCGGTGAATGCCTCAACTCATGTGCTTGTTGATGCAGGTGTGGCGCCGCTGTGCAGTCACAGTATCAAAGAGATGAAATTAGAAGACATCAGGCTAAACACAAGGACCACCCTCATGACATGACTGGGTGAGGCACAGGCCCTGTCTGTCCGTTTACAAGCATTATGTAAAGATTTGCACGGAGGCGCTGCACACATGCACGTTCCCTGTGTGCTTTGGGGCTGCCTGGGTTATTTCACTGTTGCTGACCTACATACACACATTGCCATGTCAGCCCTCAACCCCCCCTTCCTCTACTAACACCACTAACCCACCCCCTTCTATGCAGCTATGCTGGCCTGGACATGGGGGAAGGGACTGAGTTAACATATGGCTTATTGTGCATTGTGGGGCTATGGCTTTCAGCTCATCAACAACACTGGCTCTCCCTCCTCCTGTCACAAAACTGTGTTGGACTGTTGGGCTGGAAAATCACTATGCAGAGTTGTGTTTCTGAAAGAGTGACTCATTGTGTGTTTCTACATGGACACAAAGTGACACTAAAAACTCCCTGAATGCGCACTGGCTAAACTTATTGTCCCCTCTCACCTCCTTAATAACAACGTGTGTGTGACACTTAACAAGTGGTATAATCACACTGGCTGTGCGCGCCGGGCGCAGACAGCTGCTGGAGAATGATGACTACCTGTTTTATAACCATGTTTGCTTTGGAGCAGAATGTGTTGCTGGCACAGTTTGTGGCTCCGTTGCGTGTCTAGCGAAATGGTCCGCCACAGTTTGGTGACGCAAGGAGAGCTATTAATATCGCAGGAACGGGATGTTCTCGCTCCGGCATTGGGGTCATTTGAGGATAAACAACGTGCGTCCCCTGTAGACGGTGTTGTTACGGCGAGGAGCGGGAGCTGGGAACTTTATGAAGGCGAGACGCTGCTGTAGATGCTCCCCTTTTCATCTCTCTGCCTGCAGCGCGCACCGGAGCGCATCCACGCGGTTCGCCTGCTTCGTGCACGGAGCAGCAGGCTGCGTGTGCACCACAGTCTGCGTGGAGCCTCGCCCACTTGTGAACTCGGTGACTTTTAGAGCGCACTCGGGTCGAAGCGGTGAAAACAACCATGTGATGCAAGAGCACCTCTGTGGAAAGCGTTTGTTTTGAAATTAAGCCTGGCTCTTTTCTCCTTTTTTGAACCCTAGCTGCGCCACAGAGAGTTGAAGGCGGAAGTTCGTGCGCCCTGCTCGCTCCAGACTGACCCACAACCGTGCGTAAACGAAGAGTGGAGAATATGTTTGGAATTTGCACCCAACACATGGACAAAGGGGGAATGAGGTCACATCATAAAAAGTCATGAAGGCTTGTTTATGTCACCCATCTATCTATCTATCTATCTATCTATCTATCCATCCTGATGTCAAGCAGTCACCTTTAAAGTAAAATAGTGAAATAATCACTGGTTCTCTGGTTTTTTCTATACACAAACCCTCCCACCCCCCAAAAAACATTGAATTTCGGGGTCGATCCAGATCACCAGACAGACCCAGGAAATATTTTTTTCACTTTCTTTAACAGTGTGGGGTAGAGATTTCGTGGTTTTCCAGGAGACTAATCCATGGATCGCGATAGAGAAAAACCAGGCATGTTAAGAGTTCTATGTGTGTGAAATTTGGTGCTGAATTAAATCGGACTGTTGGGCCTTGGTGGAGGCGTGTGCTCACAGAGTGCCATCCCACTCAAAAAAGTCGTCAGCAGATTAATCAGTGATGAAAATAATCAGCAGTTGGAGCCGTAATGTCTCACATCCAGTTATATATCACTTCAGTTGCAGTGTTCAGTGCTTTCACGGGCCATGTTCATTCCTCGTGGATGACACGCAATTTAAGTGCCTCTGTTGAATGGCGCTCGCAGAGATACCCTCATCCCCACACCATCAGCACAGTGGATATTGCTGCGCCTGCGGACTAACCACCAAGCTGAATGGTGTGTTTCTGAGGTAGCTCTCCTGCAAGGCTCATCCCTCCCCCCCGCCACTGCACTGATCAATGCATTGTGAATAGGGCCACTACTGACCAGCAAATGGGAGCGAAAACAAAACAGTGTCCGCTTCACTTTGCTCTTTTGAGCTGTATTGTGTGCAGCGGACAAAGCCACCACGCTGTGATGTAAAGGGACAAAGATGGCAGTACATACTCATGGCTCAGCGTTAGCCTGGGGTCAAGTGAGTGACGTGGAGTTTGAACTCAATGGCACATACATGGCAGTCATAGCTTTCACGTCATAGGATAGAGTTGATTGTCTTGAAGAGGCACTTCTTCTCTCATATTTTACAACGGACGATTCAACATGTTCTACCGATGAGTGTTGGGCCGCACTCTGTCCTTTGTGGTTGTGTGCTGGGGAGGCAGCACCAAGGCGGGGGAGGCAGGCAGGATTAACATACTGGTGAAAAAGGCTTCCTCTGTTGTGTGGCTGAACGTGGATGGCCTAGAGGCAAAGGCACAGGGAGGATGACGACCAAACTGAACTCCTTCTTTGACAACAAACACCTCCCACCCTTCTGTGAACTGATGCACCCACCCCCCTTCCCAGTGTGCACCCTCTTCCTGCAAGGTGCCTCACAGAGCACCTTTGAGTACTCTTTTGTGCCACGCTTCCTCATCTTTCTTCCGGTCTCAGCTTACTAGTTGTTGTTGAAGAGGCACACACCTGCGTGACAGCATCTTTACAAACAGCCCTGCACTGCTTTTGTGTGTTAATCTGCATGTTAACTGCCTGTGCAGGTCATTTCTACCTCAACCCATATAATCATTTCCTTATGTGCACAAGCAGCTTTTACAGGCATGCAAGTTGTTTACACAAGGCTTTTACTGGACATCTATGAACTGCACATATGATTGTCTGACCTCGTTAATGTGAACACTTTATATAATCATAGCTGCTGAAGGCAAGATTCAAGTACCTCAAGGAAGAGTTCGATGAATTTTGAAAGATTTTTAACTGGTTACTCAGTTTCTTACCAACAGTTATGCTACATCAATGCACTTTCATTTGAAGACTAGTTTTCAAACTAAAACAACCTCCGTCCACACAAGCGTTTTTGGCTGCGTATTAAGTTTAATCTATTCACACTAACATCATGTGACCAGTCACGTACACTGGGCATGCATATGCCTGCACAGGAAGGCAATCATCTGCTGGTGTACACAGGAATTGTTTTTTTGATTGCTCAAATAGTAGCTCGTCTCCTACGCATTTGAGCAGTTGTACCATTGTATAATTCAAAATTTTACAGCACAGCAGCTGTCAGCAAAGATAACAGGGTCAGCAACTTGTTATTGATTATCCAACCTGCACTGGTAGCGGAGGCTAATGCAGGTTATTTTATTCCAGAAGGGGGTTACGTGACATGAGCCTGCCGAATCAGCGAGGGCTACATCATTACTGACAAACCCCTAACCCTAATGCAAACCAGCAAGCATTTGTGTCTACTTCATCATTTCCAAACATGTGTTTCTGCCAATCCAGACTAAAATGCAACCCTGGAGTTTTCAAACTAAAACGCGGCCAGCAGCGCTAAGAAACGTATCAGTTTTAGCTGAGTAGTGTGGACGGCAGTTGAATCCATAGCAGTGTCAAGTTTTCAAATGAAAAGATAATAGTATAGTTGTAGCCGTAGATGACAAGTACAATGCCACTATCCTGTTTGCCTGCTAAATCTGCATACGGCCTTCATGAGGACTATTAGCTTAGCTTCAAGACTTGAAGCAGGGGGAAACAGCTAGCCTGTCTGAAGGTCACAACAGCCTCTAAACCTCATTACAACATTATTTTGTTTGTTTAAAGCAAAGCATGTGTACATGACAATTTGTGGATTCACATAGAGTTTTTTATATATATATATATGTATATATACCTGTAGCCATGAATAGGCCCATATATCATATTATATATCTATATCTTATTATCATTCATTGAAATCATGAAAAGAAAGACAAGAAAAGTTATTTTAGAAATTAAGCTCCACTCAAGATACACTTTTAGAAAAAACTGAAACTTCAGAATAGTTGACTGACAAACAGAACTTTTATAATAATCCTTTCTTAATAAAGCACTAGAACGTTTTCCGACCAGCATGGAGAGGAAGAACAGACGTGTGAGCTTATTAATTTGCTATTTTCCTTTCACTCTTGAAAGAACCTTCCTCTGAGTAGCTCTGAATTCTCCGAAGTATTAGTTCAGTTGCATGTTTGCACTATGCATGTGATATTGGAATGTTATGACAGTAAAAGCTTGATGATAAGGATCCAATAAAGTGACCAGTATATCTTGCCTGACAGCGGCCAGTCCGCACTTTGTCACGATTACACAGAGATTGGACTTGTTGAACCTGACTGACTCATTTGGCCTCATGTGATTACTGCGTTCATACATGCTACATGTAATCTGCTGTCGTTTTCAGTCAATGGAAAAATATTTGACCTCACTGAAACTGCTTTTCTTTTGGTTCGTTGTTACAGTGACCTACAGAGGGATGGTGTCAGACTCACACTGTTGACTTATATGATCATGTTTGCACTCTTAACACCTATATAACGTCTTGTGCGTGACTAATGCTCTTTTCTTCTATACAGGTAAAATTGCCGTCTGTTTTGTCAGCATTAGTCATGAGGCCTGACTGTGTGTGTCACTAAGGATGACTGAGTTTTGTAGAGCAACAAAAAGAAGTGGCAGCATTATGGGACCGACGCTATAGCCCCTCATGCTCTGTGTCTTTTCGTACAACTCAAATAACTTCAAATGCTAGTTTCTTATCAGAGAGTTGTTGTATCTGATTTACTTGTCTGTTTTATTCTCAGATAAGACACATGCCATTACCAGAAAGACTGGCTCCATACCAGAACACCCTTAAGTGCTGTTCTTTTTCAGTTCTGATAAGAGCTGGCTGATTTTCATTTTAAGGGAAGTTGGATTGCCCTTGCAACTTTAGCTCTAAATTTAAAGGAAATCCAGTGGAAACTTTTAACTTACTAAATGATTACGATAACAATAAAGGTTCTGTTTTGTTGAGAAAACATAATAAGCATTTTATTTGCCCAAATATTTGATGACCAAATATCTGCAAAACTACATCAAGTTAAGATTTTTTGTAGCAGCTGTTAGCCGAACAACGCCGACAATAAGCATTGTACCATACACTCTATAAAAAGATGTACGACATGACAGTTCCCCAAAAGTGAGTCCAAATAATCTTGAACAACCCCTGGTGGCTAGCTGCAGTATAGGTTATAAACCTCCTTTATGTTAGGAGATGGGACATGGCCCAAGATGTCACACAGATTAAATCATTTTTTCCTTAAAGAAGATTTCAGTTATTTATAGTTATCTTATCACATTGATGTGTATTCTGGTAAGTTTGGTTTTAGTTTTTTGATGCTGTAACAACACGATGAAGTGTCATGACAGCTTAAACTGACTCGCGATTGGTTGAAAATTATTATCGCATCTCCACACCAGGATCACTACTGCACAACCTCTGGCTCCAAAGGAATACTTTATATTCTATTTCTGTCAATAGATCTTACACACTGAACCCTTAATACAACGGGAGGAAGTGAGGACACATCCTCTATATTTATTTACAGTCTATGCATTACACCTCCAAACATCAGCATGTTAGCGTTGTCATTGTCAGCGTGTTAGCATGCTGATGTAACATTGGAATGACAGTCAGATAAGCCGGAGATGTGGCCTCTGCTTAACATCACCACCTGCTGCAGGAAAAACTGTGTGGTGTTCTTTTTTTTTGCCTTTAGAGCCCGGCCTTGAAACAACAGGCTCACAAGATTGCTAATAGTGGTCAGACTGTCCTGTGCTTAAAAACAAATATCTCCCATTACAAACAGAAGTGAGGAGGCCAATCAAATTGCAAGAACTTTATGTCAGTGCCAGACAATGTGCTGTTTAGACGCTGCAGCACTGGTGATTCAGCAGTGGGAATTTGGGGAATTTAAAAGCGGTCTCTTGAATCGTCAGATCGCTGTAGCTATAGAGAGAGAGACTATTGCATGTTACCTTTGGAGCTGCAGCCGCTCTCTTCAGGCCTTCTTGTGCTTGACACCCTGTGGGAATTGATAAACACTCGCAGTTTCTACACAGCTATGGGAAATAACCCTGTGAAAGAGGAACTACACCCTCTTGACGTGCTCTCGTTAGAATAGGCTGCCAAAGCACCACGTGAAATACAAGAACGCCGCGTTTTTCTTTTTTTTTTTGTGGTGAAAGAATATGTAAAATAATACAGCCAGATGGCCCTCTGAATGCCACATCGCCTTGCTCTCTCTGAACACTGGGAACTTTCTAGTGTGGGCTTTTGTGCACGGTGCTGAAAGTATGCATTCATTCTCACAGGAGAGCATCAGCTGCTGCAGGGAAGCAGGTTTAATCCTGTATCACTGCAGTGTGTGTTTTTTCTTATTCCTAATAAACATGTTTCCTGCAACCCTATTTGTTACGTGGTGTTTCCAGCTGGATAAATGAGAGATGAAAAGTGGAGCAGAAGGTGATCACTAAGAACATCATGCACAAAGCAGAGTTGTGTCATGTTCTTCGTCTGAGATGATTGAATCCTTAAAATGTATTTGAGATATAACCAGTGGGGTTAGTTTGGGTGCATGAGATTGTCAGGGACATTCAAGTGTGTCCTCGCTGCTAATCAATAGCATCAGCTGGTTTGTTTTCTGCCAGGACTTAACTGGTGACGTGTTATTTTCCAGCACGACTGTGTTTTAAAACCTAACATTGGAAACCAAATGAAAAATTGACTTGTGATTTGAACTCCTGCAGGTTTCTGAGAAATATATTTCCGACGAACTAGCTTTAAAACTAACACTGTGAAATAAATGGCCGTCTGATAATGACAGAACTCTCATATCGCACAGCTCTGTATCTTGACTATTTTCTCCCCACAATGGTGTCACTTGTCTCTCGCCTGAGGATAAATTGAAGAAGACATTGCCTGTGGTGGCTGGCTGCATTTCAGTTGGCAGAGACCACAGAGCTGCTCAGAGGAAGGTTCTGAGGTAAATTGCTGGTTCTGTGAGAGTTAGCTGCCGTCTTTCAAAAAGAAAAAGAAAAAGAAAAAGCTGTTGGTGTTAAATTTAGCAGAATATTACACTTGAAAATGAATCATAATTGGGACACATAGCAAATCATGAAAAAACCCAAAACAAATATACACACAGTCCCTGAAGAAAAGGAAGGTTTAATTAACATGTTAAACAGGTATTTGAACAACTGTAGCAGTTTTTGCCAGTAATGTTCACACCACTCTCTTTTCTTTGACTGAGGTGTAATTAAAATTCTTTGAGAGGTTGTGAAAAGGAATTATCATCCCTGTGGAATCTCAGCAGGCTACGTCAATAATTTGGCTGTTGGAAGCAGTTGAGCCCACTGCTGGATCCTGGTCTCGTTGGCCGGGGGCCCGGAGGAGTGTGCCGATCGCTCCAAGAAGATGACACAGTAATATTCATAGAATCAGGAGGAACTTCTTGTTGGTGATGATCTGCGGCAGCCAGTCTTTTATGCAGACTAGACAACTCATTCGCCTCAATGTTCCTCTGTGACGTGTGTGCTTTTCTGTATTGTTTCCTCATTTGTGATTGGTCATTTGTTACTGTGACACGGGGTGGGGGGGAAGTCAGTGGCATAATTGTTAGTGATTCACCTAGAAAGAAAGAATTGCTCCTGTTTACATTCAAAGCACATTTCCTGTAAATTCATCTGCAGCCACAACCACAACCTCCTCTAAAGAGATGACATCCGTGTTTGTTAGTTAGCTGGATAGAACAAAACATACACTACCAATATCCATGATATTTTGTTGAGGGGCATGACCCATGCGAGGAAGAACTCAAGAATTTCATTTTCTTTAACATTGGGTGTTTTTCAACATTTTCACTGATTTCTCAGAGAACTATTAATGGATTTGATGAAAAAAACAGACATATTTATTGGACTGATATGTATGAGTGTGTTCACTTTGGTGCAGATCCAAATAAGGATCTGGGTCTAGTGAATTTAAATGTTAAAATTTAAGAGAATAATTCATGGGTCCTGATGAAAAAAGACAGGCATGTTTAGGGGACTGATATTTATGAGTTTGTGTAAGTTGGTGCAGATTCAGGCACAAATCTGGAATGTAAATGTGAAGGCGACTGTTGGGCCTTGGTGGAGTCTAATGGTGTTTTCTTTAAAGTTTATGGTGAAGCTGTAGAATATTAAGCCTCAATTACATTTCTTTGTCAATGACACATTGTTTATATCTAAATTGGCTGATAGATCTATACTGGTAACTTATAGTTTTCTAAATCTGTATTAGCGTCAGCACCTCACCAGCAAGTATGTGCTTTAGAGTGTCCTTCTTGTTGTGGTCTATTTTCTTTTTATTCCAGTCTAAGTATTTGATGCTTTCATTAGCTTCATATTGTTGTAACAATGGTGAGATAAGACAATTTGGAGAAATGATTTTGGTATTGTACTTGACATATTTCACTATTTCCCAATCAATTCATGTGAATGATATGTAAAGGACGTCTGCATTAACATGGGGTTTTAAAACATCTTTGTAGATTTTTTAAGATATTGATGAGCAAGTGCAGCCTAGTGCAGATCCCCAAAAACAACAGCCTGTATTTGGTGAATTTAAATGTGGTTCCATTCGGGGCTGTTGAGCATTAGTGGAGGTATGTGCTCTCCTGAGTAATTGTGTTTATTTTTTTCTTCCAATGTTAAGATTTGCTGTATCTGTGCCTTTTTATAATATTTTTTATAAAATTGTTTGAAGACATAATTTTGCATTTTATTCGACACATTTCACTATTGTCTCATTGATAAATCGGTAGAATTCTATTAAAATGACCCCTGCATCCACTGCATGTTTTTGCAAATGTGTCAGTTGTGCATGCATGCAGAAAAGGATGCTGCAGAACAATCCATCCCGCCCAGTGGTGGGAGACAGAACAAAAATACTGTCATCGTGTTGCACATTTTGTTCCTGAAATGTCTCTGCAGTGCATGTAACCGTCTCGCCCGTGAGCAACCTGTGGGGAAACTTTCAAGCAAACTCGTCCTGCTCGGTGCATCTGAGGACACGCGGTGCCCAATGAATGAGCGGCCACTCTGACGATGCTGCCGAAGCGCTGCCGGTCGACACGCCCCCAGCGCGGATACAACCAGCAGGAGCAGGCGCTCAGGAGACACACACACACACACACACACATACACACACACTCACTCACTATGCCGGAGTGTTTGAAGCCGCGATGGGAGTTAACACATCCAAGTTTGTAGAGTTCCTGTTTCCAGCGTCGTTGCACTAAACAAAGACTCTGGCTCTCTTCTTGTTTTCTCCATCTGAGGGGGCTTGTCTGCATTTTTGTCCGAGGCGTCTCTCTCACAGGATGTTGATGATACTGGAAAGCCGGGGTGAGATCCTAAAGTCACTTCTCCTCGGATGAGAACCACCTCCTCTTTTCCACCACACAAAGGGAAACACGGAGCAAGTACTTTCCCCATCGCGCCATCATTTTCTTTTTATATTCTTGTTGTTGTTACTGTTATTTTGAATGTCATTCAGAAGCAGAGGGGGCTGTTTCAAAGACAAAATGGATCACTTTGCTGCAGAGTGCCTTGTTTCCATGTCCAGCCGTGCAATCGTTCACGCTCCTAAAGGGAATAGGGAGATGAAACCAGAGATCCCGTCCTCCTCATCCAGGAGCGGGGAGGAGATGAAGGAGCCCCTGGTGAGAGACAACTCCTCTCTGTTCGTGGTGGCGCGGATCCTGGCGGATTTTAACCAGCAGCAGACTCCCGGCAATGTTGCCGAGCAGGCAAAAATAAAGGATGAGAGCATGCCGAAGCTCCTAGATGATGATGGTGATGGTGGTGGTGATGATGGAAACTCTGCCACACCTACCACCATCTCCGATCCTTCGCTCAAACAAAGAGGCAAGAGATCGAGAGGTCGAGCAGAGCAGGAGTCCCCCCAGAAAAAGCACAAATGCCACTATTCAGGTTGTGAAAAAGTTTATGGCAAATCATCCCACCTCAAAGCTCATCTAAGGACACACACAGGTCAGTCTCACCGGATGCGAATGTTTCTTGCTGTGAACATTATACTTATTGTGGTTCCCCCTTCAATATACACGAGAGGGGATGATATGATTGAAACTACTAAAATACTGATTTTGATTAAGAAAGGGATTTCTCTTATACACCCAGAAAGATATGTGTGCAGAGGAGGGTGGTGACTGCTGTGTCACATGCGTAAATACGCACGGATCCACCCTGGAATGGAAATAGACAGTCAGATTTGGCTCATAGTTTAATCATTTGCATTATGCCTTTAAGTTGTGTGAACTTTGGCAAATGTCATTATGATTTCGGGGAGGGAGGGAGTCGAAAACAGTGCCACTCCCACTCAAGTCTCTGAGCCTTGTCACGGCTTTACTCCCCCCACACAACACCCTCATTGGACGGTGCGTAAAAACCGAAAATACAAAGCAAAAATGCACAAACATCAAATTTTTCTTACACGATCTCATATATTCACGTATATTCTTGCACAAAGTAAACTTTGGTTAGTTTAATGACATCACGACAAAATAAATAACATTCACAAACACGCATTATGCACATCGCAGAATAAATAAACAAGTGTGCATGCAAAAAAAAAAAAGTTTTCAAGATCAATCCAGTGCGTCACACTGCAGAGAGAAAAGAGAGAGATAGGGAGAGAGGCTATAAAATGCGTTCCAGATCAGCAGTGAAGACTCGGTTAGCTTTGACCTTCCTGAAGGACCACACCTCCACATATGCGCTTTGCATTCCGCAGGATAGAGAGCTACAGAGGGAGAGGTTGGAGGGAAAAAGGAGATGTGGATCGACTCAAATTGGGGGGTTTGATAAGCACCGTGCAGTCCTCTGCCTGCCCAGAGCCCTTTGTTGTGATGTGCCACACCCCCAAGCAGACAGACTGCCAGCTGATCTGGCCAGCAACAGACTCAGCTAGCTGAGCCTCGACTGAGGAGCCTCTGCCTCCCTGTTACATGACTGCAGCTCTCACTCCCTTCCCTCCCCTGCTTCTTCCCACACACACACACATACTGATCACACGAAAACCTTATTTGAACTTGACATACATTTGAGTCTTTATGAGATCATATTATAATAGAAAAAAAACACCTTCTCGACTATGACCCCTTTCTTTGCACAACTCTAGTCTGTGAGTCTATATACAAAGGTGAATTTTGACTTTGCTTATTGCTTATGCCTGTCTTATTATAAGGGTACACTCCCCTTTCCTGGTTTGTGACTGGTTTGCATCTGTATATATCTCCAGATTTACTATCCTTTAGATTCATATGGATGCCATATGCCATGGAAATAAAGGGAAACTATATAACTGCCAGCCCACGCTGCTGCAGGCGTGTCATTTATATATATGTATATATGTGTATGTTTGTGTTTTTATCAGCTGCAGCCTGGTGCTGACAGCTCTGGTGTATTACCAGTTTAAGATTTCAGTCTTAGAGAATGAAGCTGATTTGACTTATGTCTATACACTATATACTATATACACTATATTAGTATATATACTCTCACTATACATAAAGTGGGAGTACATGATACTAATAATAGTTTGTCTTAGTGCAGTTCTATAACTGCCCATCGTTGCTGCCCCTGTTTCTTTGCTTATTAAGCCTTTCTTTTCTTCCAGGACACACTTCTGTGTCTGGTTTTTTGTGATTGGCTTGCGTCCTGTTTCTTCTTATTTGATTGGATAGTCACAAAATGTGAGTCATCTCAGTTCATCTGAGCCAGACTTGCAGCAGCGCCTCTCTCAGTGTGCCATCCTCCAGTGCAGTGTGCTTCCCTTCAGCCCTAGCCATGTGTTTTAAGTGCAGTTTTATTGCTCTGAATTTGCCCAATCCGTTGTCTCTTAGCCTGCTAAGTGTTTCCTTTCGCCTGCCTCTCTGTGTGGATATGCCCTGCGTCTTGCTTCACGATTGGTTTGTGCCCCATAAATTCCCATAATAACGACTTGCTGCTTATTTGATTGGATAGCCTCAGAATGTGGGTCATCTAGGTTCAGCCAGGCTGCCTCAGCCAACCTTGCAGTGCTTTCACAGAGCCAGACTCTGGCGGTGCACTTCCCCTCAGCCCCTACTAACAGAGTCAAGAGAGAATGGATCCCATCCCCAGCCAAACACCACTATCTAATTGAGGGGGGAAGCACTGTTATAGACACTAAACAAAGAGCTGGGAACAAGGCGTCCTTACTTGACTTCTCTAACGCCCAAAGCCTCATCATCCCATCTTTTGAAATCCTTGTGTGTGTGATTCCTCAGAATCTGGAGGAGCTAAAGCCTGAGCTGCATTTGATTTCTTATGCACACATTTTGTACAGTACATACAATATTTAATCTCATTTCAAACTCAAAATGAACTTCATCATCATTTGAATCCATGCAAATCATATTTTACTTTATGTTAAGACATTCTTTTAGGACAATATTAGCTGTTTACTCGTTACTATTATTGTCAAGAATCTAAACTTGCTGGTTATATACTGTTGTCAATCAGTATCAGTATATTGTATATTGCAATGAATTTCATAGTTTCTTTCCAACTACTGAAGCATTGGCATTGCAAATCTAAGTGACAAATAACCACTGCTATAAATATAGTTTCAGGGTTTGTGTATAATTAAATACAGTTTTCGGGGTTTCAGGATTTTTGATGCCAATCCATTCATTTTGGAAACTTTTGGAAAACTCTTGTATTCAGGATCATTCACAACCCTCAAAATACGTCCCCAGATAAACCTGTGGATTTTCTCCAGAAACTGGTAAATTTATCTCTTTAAAGGGGTTAAAATGCTCCCGTTTAAATGTCTATTTTTAGGTTTCTTTTCAACCACATTTCCTTCAGCACAGAGTAAAACGGACACTAAGATGTAGCAGACATGGTGTTCAGGCTGAATTTAAATCACTCATTATGCTGCATCGTGTTTGATGTCGAGGAATCCACAGCAGTTTAGGGGTCTATGGTAACCAGACAGCTTTTGTCTGGTGTGGGAGGTGGGACCTTTTTCCATCCAGCACATACACTTATCCTGCAGTATGGAAATTGCAGTTGTGTAATGCTGATGCACAGATAAACACATTTGTAAAGTCAAATGGAGCAAATGAAGGCTATAAAGGTAAAAACTGCCTCTGATTCTTTCTCAGGGAGTTTCTCGGCACCAGTTGGTTTCTTTTTATTCAATCCTTTCCGTCTCTTTCTCTCTCTTCAACTGTGGAACAGACTCTTAACAATGAGGTCCCACTTTCCCAAGAGGTGTCTTGCGGTCATGGGGTACACAGTATTTTCTGTGAAGGCTCATTACCCTGCTTTAGTCATGTCATGCAGACGGCCACGTCCAAAGGAGAGATGGCCCCTGACAAGCTCATTACAAGTCATGTCTTCTTCAGAAAGAACAGCCCGGCTCCTCTTTGCCCCCCACAGCTGGGCCTCACAAAAGGCCATCTTGTCAGTGTATAAAATCTATTCGAAAACTATTTGAATCACCGGGAGGAACAGGGTCAATATTTCTCAAAGACAAAGAGCCTAATGACATATTTTACAGTTGGTTTGACGTTTTGTCTAGACATCTTTTGTGTTGTGCTGGGGGTACCTCTAATACCAAGAGATTGCTGTAAAGCCTTTTACTGTCTGTCCTAAAAACTAAGTGGCACCACCTGGCAGCACAGTTCCACCATCATGTAGCTCCAGTTATTCATGCATGCTTTCTATTTTCGGTCAAATAACTGCGGTTAATGACACTCTTTTAAAACGTGAAATTATCCCAAATTCGGTATGGAAAAAGAGAAGCAGGAGTCTCTGATTTTATATAAACTGCATCTCTGCCAGTGGTTTTATATTTGACTGCAGGGCTACACAGAGTGCAGTGTTCCTGTGTGGCTGGTTGCAGTGATGAGGTAGCAGGGTGGAGATGGGGTTTTCCTGCTCTTTCCTGAGCCTGACCTTGGTGAAGAAATATGCACACAAAAAAAAAAACTACTGGGGCACAAGAGGTTAGTCTCTTTACCTGCCACATGGCAGGATTTCCACCATCCCACCCACTTGAGTAATATTTCTCCTGACATGAAACAAAATAACGATGACTCCTTAGTCAGGAGATGCCCAACACTTTCCATTGACCTCCATTCTGGTGATGCTACAAGTTAAATGTCGGTTTTAAGCCATGCTGGCAGTGTGTCGTGCACTACTTAGGTCCAGACTGAAATATCTTAACAACTATGAAATGCATTGCAGTTAGGTTTTGTATTCGACCATGAATCCTAATGACTCTCTGATTATCATTTGAATTTTCTCTTGTTCCACCAGCAGGTTGACATTTGCAGGTTTATGTGCAGCGTCTCATTTATGACCAAATACCTGCAGAGTTAATCACATCCCTTTTAACTTTAGCTGCACACTGGGTTTAGGGGAATTAGTGAATGTTAGCATGCTCAAGCACTAAATCAATATGCTTCACATGGCACATATGCTCATCATGAGCATGTTAGCTGGTGTCAGTTCCGCTCAAAGCCCCACTGAGTCTGCAGCATGGCTGTTATACATTTACAGAAGAATACATTTTGTCTCACTGTAAGATAAGACTGGATGAAATGTGGTTGGCCCATATGTACCAGTACAGTATGTCCAATGGAAACAAGGTATTAGTTAAATCTACTTGATCCTTGGGATGCATATACAACCAGTGGATCCACCATCTTGTCTGTGCTAATCCTCTGGTCTATGAAAGACCCCACCACGGCGGGATGTGTTTTTGTGCACGTGCTGCCCATATGCTATCCTACATATGGACATATAAAGATGACTGTAGGACAGTTCTTTGCTAATGTCAGGATATAAACCTGATTTAGCCGTGATTTAGCATGCATGTCGAACACTCATAATACTGAAAGGCCCCTGTCAGGCAGTTCCCTGGCTTTGCTGCTTCAATGGCCCATGGGGCTCATGTATTCTTTAGTTAGCTCTGGAGTACTACTATAAAAGCTACTCTGTCTGTTCCCCCACCAGCCCCTCCCACGCTTCTCCAGCCTGCACAGCAAAATAGGTGCTGAAGCGTGTTGTGTTCCCAGGCCAAGACCCGGCCACGGCTTGTGGTGTGGTGTTGATTACCAGCGGCAGGAAGAGAGGGATACAGACCTGTGGAACACTGTGCATTTTTCACCTCTGCTGTTCAAAAACTGCCAGCCACATCACGCAGACGATGGAGGGTTCTGCAGTATAGAGACAGAGAATATACAGTGTGGTGGGGTGGGGGTGGGGTTAGATACCAGGATAGTCACTGTCAATACCATTGATGTAGGTCATATATTCAGCTGCATGCATCTGCAGCTAATCTGATTAACGTTGAAGGGCTGTGACCTCTGCAGCAGAGATCACCCCTGTCAGCTCGGCACTCGAAAGGTCCTATCTGAGAGTCGGACCCGGTCCACCCTGTTCTGTTCAGCACAGTACGAATTAAAGAGAAATGCCTGAAATTTGCTGTGGAGCTAATTTCAGAGGGAGTGTTTTCTCCAGCTGAGCCGTTTATGTTCCCTACAGCATGTAAGGTGTGTCCCCTTTCTCTGCGTGATAAATCAGACTGTGGCAGACCACGGTACACTGGGGTGAGGCCCTCTGCACAGAACGAGGAGTATTTTGTTCAGTCTTGGGGGAAGGAGGGCATAATCATCTCCCTCATGAAACATGAAAATATTTCTCTCCCACTCACCGTCAGAGTATCAGGTATAACACTGGGACAGCTGGCACTATCCCCAGCATGTATCTGCTCTTATTGCGTGTGTGATGAGGCCTCCCAGGATCTAGCAAGGCTATGGCTCTTTGTTTGGCACCGGGCCGTGAGGATGTCTATCTCATATGAGCTATAATGTCAGGCTCCATCAATTGAATGAGCCTGCATTGTCCCATGAGAGTGGGTGATGGGGCATCCCTGCTCCCACCTGCTTATGTAGACCAACTGCAGACACACATTAATACAGTAGCTGCAGCTGCCTGCATGTCCTTAGTTAACCAGAGTTTAAAAAAGGAGGCGACTGCCTGCAACACATCAAGGCTGCAGGTTGTTTTACTATTCACTCAAGGCTGAAAGAGAGTGCCCACTCTAACTAATTGAAGCAAATATGATGAGCTAGTCAATGCAAGTTATCCCGGGCCATTCTCTCAAAGAGTTGAGGGAATGAACTAATGTATGGCTGAGAGTGTGCCGGAATCAGACTGTCACACTCGACCCCCGCTGCATGTCTCCGGGTGAATGTCAATAAGCCCTGTGCAGTGCAGACCAAGGCGAGTGAGTTACGGTTAGTACACACAGTCTGTCTGATTGAAATGCATTACAGGAGTGCGTCTCCTGCTGGGAGCGAGGCTGCCGCTATTGTTCACAACCTGTCAGCTATAGGCCCATGAGGGGAACCGGGCTATTCAACGGCGAGCACTGTCCCCCTCAATAAAGACAAAAGATGATAAGAGATCAAATGCTCGTTGTTGTTGGAGCTTTCTTCCGCGTTGGAGCCGGTCCTCATCACGAGCACCTGACCCACCCAAGGGTGCTCAGTTCCTGCAGGGAGGTCTTATTCTTAATTTTTTGCAACAAACTCTGAAAAGAGCAAAACATGTTTGCAGTGGCAGATTTTCTTGGAAATTTGATTCCTCTCCCACTGAGTTAATTTTTCATAGACAAACAGCCACGTGAACAGTTGTTCTGATCTGAGATGTGTTTCAAATCAAGTTTTTTCTTCTCTCAGACCGCAGAACGTTGTAATCCTTTGTTGTTATTTTTGTGAAGTGAAGCCTGTGTATGTTCCGCTGCATGAACAAAGAAATTAGGCACTGCAAAAACCTTAATGTATATTTATTGTTCTGCAGACACATGTTTGTGTTTACAACATCTTGGCATGTGAGGGTGGGTGTGGAGGGAGAGGCCGGGCACAATTGGGTTACCCCGTCTGCTTCAGTGGTTTATGCTGATGAGGGGCTCGCCAGTCATTTTAGTATTACCCAAAATCACATGAATGCTTGTCTCCTTGCAGAATGGCTGGCTCCTGGTTGGTTACAGGTCATAGCATGTTGTAAACATGCATCCAAATTACAGGATTCTGCGGAGCCCTGCCACTGGAGTTAGTGGTGTCCCTCTCATTTCATGTTGCCAAGCTGGCTGTGGCGCTAAGCCAGCAGTGAGATGAGGTAGCTCCAAATCTAATGAGCTGTGATCTACTGTCTGACTCCAGTCTTACTTTCCCTTTGTCTAGGCTTGTAAAAGTCTGTGCAGGTCGTGTGTGTGTGCACCTTGTTTTTGTCATGAGCTCTGTAAAAGATATTTCCTGCTCTAGTTCTTACAGCCAGAACAAAGTTAACTTCAAAGTGATCTCACATGTATCCACAGGAGCTGGAGTTTGTTCCCCTCTCTCACCCTGAAGAGCTATTTACTCGAGCTCTCTCATGGCACGCTCACGTGGAGGTTTTAGCTGTGGGAGTTTGGCCCATGCCTGAGGACACACCAGGAATGTTATCTCCTTCGGTTTGAAATGCTGGTAGCCGCTGTTGGAGCAGGTGACTGAGTTGAGTTTCTGTGCCACTGCAGCTGCTCACGTCAAAAAGAGATTTGATCTCGTCTTCACAGACCGCATCCCTTACACGGGGAGACAGATTCCGTTTCTCTTGGCCATTTCTGCAGAAACCGAGGAGCCGAACTTCTTAGATATGAATGAGACGGGGATGAAGGGAGACAAGCAAGAGATGAGCGGTTTATTTACTGACCCAGTGGCCTACGAGAGAACAGTTATATAACAAGAGTACCTGTGACATAATTGCATCGCCTTAGAGGGGGGACACTAATGCCTTGCAGTGGTACAGTTTGCATGCATGATGTAACTCACTTTACGGGTAACTGGGTCACTTTGTTCGTTAGGGAAAAGCTTCCCTCATTACGCCCTGTACAACCCCCCTTCACTCCCCTCTGCAACCGACACATTCTGAGAAAGACAAACCCCACCCTGGAAATGGCGCTCTGCCAGAAATGGGTGCCTGGCCTCAGTGGGGCCTGGCGTCATGGCGGCCACAGTGCCCTGCTGTGACAACGCTGGGACTAGTTGGGAAGAACAGCAGGGTAAGGGGAGTAGCTAGCCACATTAGTGTTTCAACAGAGATGCTGAGTGATAGCTGCAGTCAATTGAAATATCTTGTAGAGTGACATCCTCCTACTACAACAGGGTAGTAGCCCCTATCACCATTTCCACTCAGGTTCAAAGTCTTTGTTCCCTAAACCTCCCAATCCTTATCCCTCCTCATAGTATGAATCGAGGGCAACAACCAATTGGGGCATTGCATGTTTTTTTCTTCACGCAAGAGAATTTTCCAAGGCTAACATTAGGGCAGCAGGATTTTAATGCATATTCATATTGTCAACTCAAATGCCAAAAGCAGTTTAGCATCAGACAAAAATGGTCATTGTAGAGTTCATTCTGTATTTTCTAAGAAGTCACGCCGCTCCACATAATTTGATGCGTCTCCATGAGTTGCTGTTGGATACCTGATGCTTCCACTATGACTGCATTACTGTATCAGAGCAGTTAGACTGGATATTTCAGCCCGGCTCTCTGGTGTCTGGTTAAATATTAATGTGGTTGGATCCGTTACACTGGTTATTGAGCCTTAAGCTGCCTGTGGAGCGCAGCTCTTCTTTTTTAGCCAATAACTCATATTGCGGGGCCATGTGGCAGCATGGGCCGCTCTTCTTGCTTCTAAGGTCTGAAATCAGATGATCCTGAATCTTTGAGAAGTGGTAACGCCAGATTCATGCAGGACAGATTAGGAGGTTATGTCTTCACCCCTGTCCTTTCTTGTTGATTGGTTTGTATCTTAAACACAGACGGGAAGATTAGCACAAAATTTAGTGGACGGTATGGAAAGTATGAGCCAGGGTAGAGGCCATTAAACTTTGGTGCAGATTTGATTAATGGGGCAGATATAGGAATGTTTTTATCATTGCGAGATCAGGCTTTTTTTGTTGTTGACATTTTTACTGATTTCCCAGGAAATAATTAATGTATCTTAAGGGGAAAAAAAGGCATGTTTAGGGTTCCAATGAGTGTGTTCAATTTATGTTGAATTTTGTGTTAACTCTTGCAGGAGAGTGAGAACAATAAAGAGATTTTGCAAGAAAAAAGGTGGTATGCAATGAGCATATGCAAATGTCTATATGTCAGTTACAGAGTACATACGCTGAGCCCTCAGGAACCGTAGTGGGCAGGGCAGACTGAGTTTGTCTGGAGCTGAGGTGAGGAGTCAGAGGCAGGAACACAGACTGGGTTGTCTAGACCTGCTCTGTCTGCCTGCATGCTTTGTAACCATGCAGTATGGGGGGAGGGATCGAGACTATAGTGAACCAAGTTCTTGTTTTTGAGACTCACTGGCATCAGGTAGCATATGAGTGTTTGATGCTGAACAGCACTGTTTCCATTGTGGCCCTCCGGGAAACCACAGAACAAAGAAAGCATTTGGCAGACCTGCTCTTATGTGCTTATTTGTCATGCAACCCATAAACATTAACGCATCCCATCATCTATTCCCTTTCGTACCTCAAATCCTTGGCATATACACTTAAACATGATGATTGATTATTCTTATTCTCCTGAAAGAACCATGACATTAAAAGAATATGTCCTGTTCTTTGCTGTGTTCATGCAAAGTCACACGGGTGAAATTAGAATGCTGGATGTAGCTATTGTCAGGCAGAAACTCAGTGAAATGTAACTAAACTGAAAACAGTATTACACATAATGGCCGGGGAACGCACAGCGCTGCATTTAGGAACCACACTCTCTGTTTCCAAATATGAATAGAAGGAAACCACAAGATATATAGTGCCATCTGGCTTTGAGTATATTTGTGTCAAAGCCCACTTTTATTGCCTGATGGAGGGGGGAAGGGTGTAATTTCCCATGTGCCGAGTCACAGATAGTTGTATGTAGGAAAATGGGCAGGGCAACCATTGTGAGTGTGATTAGCATCTGGAGCTTAGATAATTAAACTGTGTCTGCTCCTACAGAACGATTTCCACATAATTTACCCCCAAAGTCCTCTGAGTTACCACAGACTTTTTGTCTCACTTTCTAAAAAATATTTTGAAGACGTCTTCTGTGGTTTTTGACATCCCTCCCCTTACTGACCTATGAGGCACAACCGTAACCTTGAGATCATTATCCCTGGATGACTCAGAGTTGACTCTGTACAGAAAACAGCACAGTCTTGTTGAGCCGGACCTGTCGTCTCTGAAAAAGAGTGTTTGCTGTTCATGTCAGTGTTCATGGGTTGTTAACCTGTAAACACCTCACAATGAGTCACTAACTGTGGTAGCAGAGTTGTTATCACAGTGCAGATGTATGAGTAGGCGTGACTTTGTATTTTTCCATGTTACACTAACTGACACTTTCAGGACTTCTGAAAAGGCTTAGTGCATATAAGGAATTCCCTTTGTACTAAATCTGAAGCATGCACAGTGGATTTAGCACATTTTGGCATTATAACACAAATGTCCATACTTGCCATTACTGCCCACCATTTGTCCAATAAAAGTTTTTAAAAAAGTGAAAAAAATTAATCTTGGCCTGAAACACAGGGATGTTTATATTTGAGTGTGCTGTGCGTTGGAAAATGGCTTTAATATTAAGTATATATGATCTGTAGTACGAATTATTTGTATTTATTTACTTTAATCTAGTTCTGACCTTACTATTTGAATCATTTTATAATGTTTTATTTAGTTAGTTTGTAGTTTTTTAAGCTTTCTCATCTTCATTGTTCTCCATTGCTGTGTGATCATCAAATTATTAAAATAAAATGTCTTCCTATTTTTACCCTAAATTGGTAATTATTATTATCATCATTATTGGTACATGAGATAAAAACATTTAATGACACTGGTGGTTATAGCCATGCTGCTGTAGTCTTGTGCTTCTTTAGTGATTTATACAACATTTCTCTTCCTTCTATGCTTTTTTCAGGAGAACGACCTTTCCCGTGTACCTGGCCAGACTGCAGTAAGAAGTTTGCTCGCTCCGACGAGCTGGCCCGTCATTACCGCACCCACACGGGGGAGAAGAAGTTTGGATGCCCACTCTGTGACAAGCGCTTCATGCGCAGCGACCACCTGATGAAGCACGCCCGGCGCCACTCAGATTTCCAACCCGGCATGCTAAAGAGGCCTCATGGCAGCAGCGGCGGCGGCGGCAACACCACGCGCCCCAGCTCCCTCAGCGACTACAGCCGCTCAGATGCCTCCAGCCCCACCCTCAGTCCCACCCTCAGCCCAGCCAACTCGCCTTAAACTGAAAACCAGTCGCACTTTCCGCCTCTAACCTACGAGGCCTGTGTTTTCATCATAACACTTGTGTTGCACAGTTGTCAGCAACCCCCCCATTTGCTATTCCTGCGCTTGCTGTGGTGTACCATACTGTACATAACTGCTTATTGTAGTGCAATTACTTGTGTGATCCTAAAAGAAGGTAATGCCTTTCCCAGATGGCAATATTTACATTCTGTACCATATGTCTGTATTTTTTTAGCTTCTAATGATGGCTAGTTGTCCAATATACGTCGCAGTCAGCTTAACAAAACACAGACGCCCTGACAAGTCTCATCATGTTTGATTTTCTTTGTTTTTTGAACCGGTGAGGAGAAGGGGTTTACACACACCTCAGGATCGAAGACAGTTACTTTTTCTGGAATACCACAGTACTGAACAGTACTCACATTGACTGCACAATATACTCATCACTTTACTCTGAAATTCAACAGGGGTTGGATTTTACGCCCTGCTCAGGGATGGCCTTGTTAGCTTGAAAGAATGAACACAGTAAAGAGAATCATACAGTACATATATAGCAGCCTTACACTCAACACAATTTGCACTCTGTTTTTTTTGTTGTTTTTTTTTCTTTTGTTGGTTTTCACATTCAAGGAAACTATCCCTATGGTCATACGGTCAATCGTACACAAAGCTCATGCTCTGGTCTCACGTGTGTTCTGGGGATTCATATGTGATGTTAATGCCGTGTATTAAGAAATCTATATCTCCATACCGTCACCTCAGTTAACAAATCTGTCCACCGTCAGTTGCCGTAACACTGGGTTAAACATGTTTTTAGCGTGCAGCGTGTACTGTGTAAATCTGCACCGTGGGAGGACTGAGATTATACGGAGTGAACAGTTTTTTATAAATGCACTCAGTTGAAGAAACCTTTAAATAGACACAGTTAAGTTTCAAAGCAGCTGTTCATACGTTTTTTTCAAGTAAAAGTGCTGTATCATCTGCCAGTATTTTACACAAAATGGACACAGAGGGACTGTGGTTGAAACAATATTTATCCCTCTCTCAAGCACATAGGAAAAAGTACCAAAGACAAGAGTGAAAGAAAGCTTTCTACTCTGTCTTGTGAGCCGCCCTTCATCGAGGCTCGGGGCTAGTGGTTGGCAGTATCACAGGTAGAACCAGACAGCCTGCTCACTTCCCTTCTCCTGGCTCTGACTTTTTTGCGGCCTCCCTGAAGGAAACAGCTGCATCCCACAAGAAGCTATTCACAGCCCGCAGGAGGAGTGCGATCATGCTATTTTTCAGCGAGTCCCTACTTCACTCATCCGGCTCTACCTGTCCTGTCAGGGAGCGGAGAGACTCAAAGACTGCCAAATTGCATAAGTGCGCCTAACTAGGGGGTCAAATGTAGGGCGGGGTTGGGCTTTTTCTGTTGGGCCGAGCCAGGCTGGGCTGCTACATGGTGGCGCAGACGGAACAAAGCTGCTATCTGCAATAGGCAGACAAGAGAGGGCAGGCCCTGATAAAAGAGGAGAGGTTTATCGTGAGCTGAGCAGCACTGAGGAGGAGACACCCAGTTGCAGACAACCCCATCTTCTCCTCCTCCTCCTGCGACTCCCTTCCTCCTCCAACTGTAGGAGATGTGAGCGGAAAGGCTGTAATTAGTGGGTTGATCCAACCTGTAGGATAAGAGTAGAAAGAGAAGAATATGAACAACGGTGCTACCTATACAATGCCGGCAGTGTGTGTTGGATGTACCCAACTCCATCCTAAGCACAGGTAGAAATCCTCTGGTCCTCCTGTCAGATTTTACAATGCCAAGAAAACGTTGCACCAAATTCCCACCAGTAAAACCGGAGCCGTCAAACAGCTGCTTTCAAACTTCTCTCTCGCAACAAGGAGGATTTTAAACTGTTGTAAAAACATCTGAACCGAAATGAACATATCAGCAAAGTGCAGCGTTGCCAGTCTCACGTTGTCCTGCCTGTGAAGCTCATATGTCCCCGTGAGAAAGCTGACTTGTGTTTTCTAGACGGACATGCCTCAATAAGTCGGGCAAAAGGCACAGTAAACCTTCCATGCAAACAGGCACCACTATCAAAACGGCTGCAGCCCCGCCTGTCTGTGTTATGCATACATTTTCTTTTAATGCTTCAGTACTATGGCTGCAAATAGTTTCATGCATGTAGTTTGGTCCGGACTCCAGTCATCGTGAATCCTGTGCGCTCGCTTCATCTTACCATTTCAACCCTCACCCCTGCGGTCCACTGTGTGCATGTTAACAACTTCGCCCTGAAAGCGTGGAGGGTCTTACTTGAGGCGGCGTGGCAGGTGTAAGCTCATGAATGGCAGGCCTTGTCCCTCACTCGCCATAGCGGCCATCTCTCTTTAAAGTCGTAAAGAATCAGCTCGGTCACATCCTCCAGAAGGAAAAACCATCCCTTATTTTGACCGAATGCAGTAGTTTCCTCAAAAACACAACATGTTAGAAAAAAAAACCCTCTGTGAGATGTTAATAAGGTTCCAGGCTGCAAGATGACACTTTGAATGCCACTAATCAGTCGCTTCCAGTGAGGGACGCACTGAGAGGGTTTTTATTTTCAACATTTCTGAAAAAAACAAAAAGACCTCGGATTTTCAGAAACAATTTCTTCTAATTGCTGTTGAGCAGCTTTTTGTGGTATCTATCCATGGCTTTTTTTTTTTTGTAGAGTCAATTTTTGACTTGATTTGTAGTGTAACTTTCTCTTGCGAAAAAAAAACAAACAAAAAAAACGTCTTGAGTGGCTCACCCTTAAGCAGGTTTCATGAATCACTTCTTAATCCATAATCTGCACATTTACCTCAGGGTCGACATCCGCAGAGCAGAAATGGGACAGTTTGTTGATTTTGTTGTAACATCCATGGCTGCACAGAAATGTCTCTGCCAGCCTCTTGCAGTGTTCCTGGGTTCTTAGTGCTCACTGCCGGTCAGTGTCCGACCAACACTGGAATCACAGGAACGCCTCTGTACGGGCCCAGCTCCTGCCTATGTCTGCATAACATTCAACAGTCCTTCTATACGCCTCAGTAAGCACCGGGCAACAATGATGAAATGCCCCTGTAAAGACCTTTGACCATTAGCGCCGGTGGACGTGCTGTACAGTAGGCAACCGAAAGCTCATAACATCAGAAAATAAACTGACTGCGACAGTGTAGACATCCATCCATCCATCCACAGATCCATCCATACTGCACCAGTGACATACAGGCCTCCACAGGCCAAGTGTCTCATTACTTTTATTCTCACTGTACCAAATCTACTTGAATAACACAACACAAAAGGCCATTGAACACAGTTTTGTACATGTCCATTTTTACTGTACTCGCATATGTTGTCAAATAATTCATAACCTCTGGAGAAATGTATATACAATAATATGTTCTGTTTTTGATGATTTCTTTTTTTCTAGATTTTCCATTGTCTTCAGGTCATTTCAGAGATTCCTTTAACTTTATCACAGCATTAAAGTTGACTGTTTTGTCGGGCTGTAACGGCACCATATTTTCTTGAATACAGAAACACAACTTAAACCCTATTTAACTGGGGTTCACCCCTTTAACTAGATACACTTAATACTCTGTTGATGTCAGGATGCAGGCTGTTCCAGTGAGCCTGTTATCCAAAGTTCCTCCACGTTGGAAACTGAAAGGGTCATTGTGGGAGTGATTGGGGTCATGATGAGAGATGGACACTTCCTGACCTCTATGTAGGTTGATTTCCCATTTAGTGACTTTTTTTCTTGATTACTTATTTTCTTTTTCTAGTTTTCCATAAGAATAGAGAGACCACAGCATTGTGAGTTAGCAATGTAGTCACATTTTTTTATTATTATTATTATTATTATTGTTATTATTTTTGTCTCATGTAAGAAGTTTTAAGCTTGTATAATTTTCAAAAATCATACCTCTGGAAATATTTGACTTTTGTCATACCTTCATATCTTTTCAAAGCATCCATCATGTAGCTTACATTTGCTTGATGAGTAGCACAATTAACTGGTGGTTTTATTTGTCCCTACTTGAATAAGGAAGGAAAGAGAGACTTTTTTGTAAACAAAAAACAAACAACAACAAAAACACTGGGCTACATTTTATATTATCATCCCACGTTGTCAGGGTCCTGCACATGTAGATTCAAAAAGTAATCTTTCTGGGAAAATATAAAAAAACATGGGTTTTTTTATATTTTTTTTTTTACAAAAATATTTAAACCATCCCTTCCCTACTGAGCTCCACATCCTTGTCTCGGTCTAAATATTTACTGTGTTTGGGATGATATCAACTGTAAATTCGTATAAAACTCAATTTCAGCATTTGTTTTAATCCATCTTTATGGTTGTAATTGTAATCCCAGTAAGATCAGAGATTTCAACATCTGTCAAAAACAACTTTAGACGTTGACCAAGTGGAAATGCAATGTTTCTACAAATTGTCAGCGTCGTTTTCTTCTAAATGTATGAATAAAATACATTAAAAGAGAATTGATTGTTGACGAGTATGTAAAGAACTAACATTAAATGTTATTTAAGAAGTAGATATTAATGACATGAATATATTCACTGATGAGACCATCTCAGCTGAAATCCTGTTGACTGATCACAATACAAAAGCATGATTGATGCAATTGTGTGCCAAAACCATAATGGTAACTTCATAACGATCATAAAAAATGTTAAGGATAAAAAATTAAAAACTAGCTACTATCAGACATTTAACAAAGGTGTACAGTTTTATAAAGTGTGACATGTTTTTTTACTTTATGTACAGGATTTAATGAAGCAACTCTGCATATTTAATATGCAATTGTTCTAAGTTAAATATTTCTTTTTCCGCTTAATGTAAACATTTTTTGACTGTGTAGATTTGTTTTTCCTGGTTCTTGTTATTTAATTTTTTTTTCCTTTTTTTTGCTGTACAATACTCAAGCAATGTATAATGGCTTATTACAGGTATTTTTTTTTTACATAAACAATCTTAATGATAATGAACGCCCAACCATTCCAAAGGATTGAAAATTTTGCATTTGCTATAAATGTGCTGCTTACCTGATGCATCTTGGTAGGTTTTGAATAGAAGTTCGTCTTGACTGTGAGGTTTTACCCATTGTGAGTTGTGCACAAGGTACTTTTCTCATTGTCAACATTTCCCGGGTTTAATCTCTCCTTTCCTATCTGCTGGCTCCTTGTGCAGGCTTAAGCCAATTCAAACAAACATAACATGCAATATTTAAACGTTCAGACAGAGCATGTAAAGACAGAGCATGTCGTCCCTCATGGCAAAGGCCTGAGGCTTTTAAGGTGGGAATCATGTTTAATCGGCAGCCATGAAAGGATAAAGTGGTTCTTGACCGGTGCGAAGGAGTCTCTGAGTTCTCTCAGCGGCTCCACAGTTAAAAACTGTTACCAAAGGCTTTGAAGGGAAAGATGAATGTTGCAGTAACTTTGAACCCAACCCAACATGGACCCCTGGGTTCAACTTTACATGCTGTAAGTGTTGATCAATGGATGTTGTGCTTCATATGGACCTTTTTCTGCACCTCAACTTTCTTTTAACTTGAATGAACAAAATCCATTTAAATACAAGAGCAAAGGAATACCGAACGAGTAAAAGACTAGTGACTAAAGAGACTGAGTGAGTAGAAACGTGCAGCGTGGCAGATTAGCAGAGCATATCTGTCGGTACCCTTCACTGACCGAGAGCTCTCGCTCAACTGCCACAGCTGACACTGTGCAGAAATTGCTCTTGAAAAACAGGTTGATCTTGAGTCTTTCACTCACACGTTGGATAGATTTGCCCCTAAAGGATTTGTCTTGTTTTAAGTTACGCAGCACACAGTGCTGTCAATGACCTCCCTTTGGTTACAAAGGGCCTGTTGGTTCCGAACCTGTTTGTCTTCAACGTACCTCCTTTGTGTATTGTTGCTCTCTTGATACCTCTGTGTGTTCCTCCTCTGCCCATCACCATCAGTTGCCTGTTGTAGTGACTCCATGGTGCTGCTCTCCCTCTCAGCACCAACAAAATCTAATCTGTAAATAACTCTCGACTCAGCTATGGCCAGTACATTCACATATGACCTCACTCTAACCTTCAGGTGTCATTTTGATTGTTTTTGTTTTTTCTCTCAGCAAACCAAAATCATGCATTCAAGTATTACAGTTGTACAGTTCCTTGGATTCTACACACTTCTAATGTGCTGGTCTTAGCTGCTCTGCTGTACCTTTTTATGGCATTATTTTTTACATGTTAGACAATATATTGTGACCATGTCCTATGCAAATATGAAAAATAACAGATTGTTGAATAATGTATGTTGTCATAACTTGTATGCATGAAATAGTGAAGTTTACATTTGGAAATAAATTCATAAAATAAGCAGCTCAAAAATTTGATTTGTGGTCTATTCCTTTTCGGTTTATGTGACAACTACTGTGGCCACGATAAACAGGAACGAACACATGACAGGACAATGAGAAATGCTAAAACATAGGCTAGTCGCAAGAAGATGAGAGTCATTGGCCGATTGTTTTTTCTCCATCTTTGAGTTTTGATGTCATGGCTGTGACCAAGATCATTCAGACAGAGGGACAGAGACATTCCATTTTCTCTGCGCTGGTAATGACATCATTGTCACTGGATTATGACGTACAACGACAATAAAATCGGCCGGTGGAAAATCCCACAATTCATTTCAAATGTTTATTTCTCACTTTGTATTAATACCTTTAGGTAAAAAAAACATGTTGCATGACAATCTATAAATGTAGGAATAGACATGCTAGTCTCAGTTTGTGCTGTGATGCTCTGCTCCTATTTACATTTGTCTGACTCTTCGGGCTGTTCCTGCTGCCCTCTCAACTTCCATTGTGCACCACGGGGAATAAAAATCTTAAAACATTCAGACACCACTGCAAAATCACGCACTCACTATATATCCTCCATATGAGTGTCTGTACCGGTTGCACAGAGGGATTCTGTACCTCTTCATCTGTACATTTTCAGAATTCAAAACATGAGATGTGTCAAATAAAATACTATTGGTCTGCCTTATGGTGGACTGCTCAAAAAAATCCTGGGGGGAGGCAGGTGTGCATGGCATTCCCATAATCTTACCTGCCCTCAGTCAAGTCAAGTAAAGGGCTACAAGCAATATCCCTGACTGCACTGAGCTGAGCATTGGTGTTTTATTACTTATGAATTTAACTGGGACATTTGGAGGAAGATATTTTATTAAGTTAATTCAGTCAACACTTTGTCATGGTTTACCCATTGAGGAGAAGGTCATATTTTAAAGGGACAGCTTAGTTGAGAGAATGAGCTGTGATCGGTAGGTGATTGACGAGCACCCATAAACCAGTAGCTGACAGCTTATGACAGCTGAGTTCATGACTCTATGTCCTGCATGAACTAACGCGATGCTTCATATATCTTTCTTTAACTTGATGATTTAAAACCTTGCAGTGTGCTCTCACAGTTACACCAGAGAACTATATAGAAATGGTGACATTTCTCATTTAGAGAGCCTTTTCTCACAAGCCTGCCTTTCACTTCAGTATTATTCCTGAAAGAGGAAGTGCACCTTGTTCCCCCATGCAAATATTTACAGTAACTGCTGGGGTATCAACAATGGGTGGGGCATTGTAGTGCTGGGTACTCCTTCCTTCCTTATTGTGTTTTCAGGTCAAATCAACAGATAAATTGTGTGAAGTTTCCTGTACATACTCACTGCCTTTGCAAGCAGAAGAATGAACGATTCACCACAAATACAGCCTCCACCCTGAAAACTGCACTTTTTCATCTGCATGTTCAGCAGCCGACATGTGCTTATAGTCCCCCCCACCACCAGCAGAGACCACAGGCGTGGCCTATCCTGCTCACAATGAACCATGCAATGTGAAGTGAGACAGGAAGGAAGAGAGAGAACGACAGCTTTAAAATTCTTGATGAGGAGGCCTGCGTGGTGTTCTCCCTGCTCAATCTGTACACCTCCTGTCTCCTGGCAGGTTGAGGCCACCAGCACACCACACTGCATAGACACACAAGCTGCCGCCCCTGGCATTGCCACAATTTGATGTGCCATCATAGCCAGCATGTTCCCAGAGCTTGTTTTTATATTTGTGTGCTAACATGCCTAGTTAGTTTTAATGTGTGTCTATTTAACCCATTTTGAACAGTGGCAGGGAACTGTTGTCAAGGAAAGCCGAGATGCTAAATATACAAATCCTGCAGAGCCTCTGGTCACGAGTTTCACCAGCACATACCTTGTCCTTGTCATACCACAAGAGAGATCTTTGTACTGGTTGCATGTGAGATACTTGTTCTGTCTGGGCTGCATGTCTTTCAATCATGTGTGTATTTTCAAGATGTCACATGTTCTCTTTCATGTGAGTTGCATCGCTCCAGATGCACAGCAAAGTACAAAACCTAGAGAGCTCATCTCTGCTGGTGTCACCCTGCAGACAGGATGTGGAGGAGGTGGTTTCACTTTGACTGATTTATTTATCTGCAGGTGAAATTTACCACGCAGAGCAATCTCAGATATTTACGTGGAAGCATCGAGGACCTCAACCATCAGATATTTTGAAGGCATTGTCTCAGAGAAAGTACAGTACGGTGTGTGAGAGAGATGGAAGATAAAGAGGGGGGGTGGGCCGGTGGGAGGTGTTACCCAATGCTGATTGGTGCACGCAAGCTCGACACGCTCACAGTCTAGAGCGTGGGAGGCTCTGCAGGCTGGAAAACGGGTCTATGCTCCACTGGGGTGTGTGGGCATCACTGACTTTGAGATTCAGTGGAGTTAATCCACAGAAAAAGAAGAGAGAGATGTGTTCAGCAGAGGCAGCAGCAGTGGTCCTAATCACACAGAGGCCCGTGCATGTGTGTGTGTGTCCGTCTCCATCCATGCCAAGCCCCAGAAGGCAGGCTGAAGGGCCATGTGATGCCACCCACTCTCAAGTGCAGTGCATGGCAGGGCTGGCGCTAGATCCTGCAGAGCGGGTGGGATGAGCTCAGATATTGGAGGCTGGCACTGGCTGAGAACAAGGCTTAGCTCTGGGAGGTGGGGAGGGGGTTGGCATTACCACTCGCTGCAGCACAGACTTCAAAACACAGCAATCCTGCTTAAAACCCGACAGCACTGTAAATACTGTCAGGTAGAGTTGCTTACAGTCGAGTTGATGAGAACAGCTTGTTGAGAATAGTGCAAGGAGGATGTGAATATTCAATTTACATACCCATGGTTAGGCATAATTGTCCCACATTTTAATTTCCTCGTCTTAATGAGCCAACTGCTCACCATAACAATCAATATTTATGAACCGTTATGTCAAGGTCTGTAATGTCTTCTAATTACTTGAGGAAGGAGAGAGATGCATCTGAAAGGGAAGGCAGTTAAGAACCGCGGCATCCTGCATAATTCCAGTATTACTTGAAAACTGAGTGAGAATTTGACAACACGACGGCTCCGCCATCCTGTTTTGGAGCATGAGGCCTGCCAAATGGTCGCTGTACGCCTGATAGAGCTCTTTGTTGCCTTGAGAAGCAAAGGGAGGTCCCCTCATGCAAATTCAAAGGAAATTCTGAGAAAAGGGGATCCAAGAAATTAGACAATGTACTCCCATTCAGTTCTCAGAAGATGCAGGATACATGAGCTCGGCCCATATTGCTGTGAGGAAAAAGACTCTCGTGCTCCATTGTGTGACTAATATGAGGTGTCACGTGGAGTTGTAATTCATCTTCAAAACTTAACAAGTCACTCCGTATTATTAGCAGCCAGAACCGTGACCTGAAGCGCGGGGCAACAGTTGGGGAGGAGAGTCTAACCCACGAGACCCTACTCTCAGTCAGAGCTATGCAAGTCATCTCACACATAACAGGCCTCTGCCCACAGAGCAAAACCGCCCCTCACTCTCACTTCACCGTCTCAGCCTGAAGCTGCTGTACAGACAGTGGACACACAAAGTAAACACTCAATCTTTACCTCATACTCATTTTCTTTTTATTGGAAAAGACAAAGAAAATCTGAGATGAGGATCTTTTTAGAGCTAATCAGTGTATTTGTGTTCTAACCATTGTTTCTCCTCACATTTAAAATATGCAACTGCTTTATTGTTTAACTTGTCCTTAGAGTCCACAGCCAAGCTAGCAGCTCTGTACGGAAGTACTTAAAGGGATAGTTCACTCACCACTATGCCGATGGAGGGGCCCGTGAGTGTTTGAGTCTAGAAACACTTTTAGTTTCAGGGGTAAATAGCGTTGCATCCCAATCCAATACAATTGAAGTAAGTGGTGACCACTTCTTCAAACATACTGCTCCTGTGGTGTCATCCAAGTGTCTGTAAGCCCCGACATTCAAATTCAAATTGAAACAGAGTGTTTTGTGGACTCAAACACGTCAACCACCCCTCCATCAGCAGAGTGGTGATGAGGGAATTTGCATTTTTGGGTGAACTATACCATTAACATCTGCATGCTAACATGTGGCGCAACTAAAATGTTTACTCTGTTCACCATAATGCAAATTAGTGCTAAGCACAAGGGAGAGATGTGGCTGACAGGTTCAACTTTTTATAAACAGGTCCAGAGTGAAGTTAGAATACTTTGTGTTCATCTTATCTTGTTTATCTCCAATGAAAATGTTATCAGTCAATCTTTTTCATAAAATGAAACTGAATTTGCTTTATTACTGTTCACATGTGTGGTTGCACAGGTAAGTTATTTTAGAGGACATATCAGCAATAGATACATTCTTTAGACTCAAGTTCAGCACTTAAAATAAAATTCTGTATTTCAGCCTGATATAAGGCACTGCAGCTTTTAATTAAATTTTTGTTGAGAAATTGCTAAAGAGGAAGTGATTCTATGATGGTCAGAGCCTTGACGGAGATCAGCCACCGGATAATGTCTCTGTCATTCCAATATGGTGGAATAAAAATATCAAAATATCTTGCTGTGATTTTGACTGTGGTTTGACCCAGTTGCCGACCACTGCTGTAGTTTATCAAAGGACGTATGACTGACCCCCCACGGACTGTTGCACTGGTTGATTGTTTATTCAACTTTTGTTAATATTCAACATACCGCGTGTTCAAATCGCACAAAATTCGACACTGCTCTTCTCAGGGCGTATAACAATACATATGCCAAATGCGTTACACATACAGACAGACAGACATTTATGGAATTAGAAGGTAGATTTCCATGACAAAAGTGCACTGAAACATCCCTCACAGCTCTCACCATACAGACCTTCCATATTTATAAAATTATGGTTCCTTGTACAAAACCAGGGATGATAATCGGACTGGAAGCCTTTGGAAACAGCTTTAATGCACCGGGATGAAACCTTTCTTACTGAGTTATTCTCATGAGCGGTTCGTTTCTCCACGTTAGAAGATTAAATGAAGCTTTGAGTAAATTAATCCTTACATATCTACAGTGACAAATACATACACTAAACCTCTCTATGAATATTCTCTGAATCGTGTTTATGCTAAGCTTCATTCCATTTGTCTCGATGTGAGACACGCCCTCACTAGATTTAACCAACAGAGGGAAGAAGAGGACATTTCAAAGGCTGGTTCCTCGACTAGGCGTCAATCCTCTTGTCGGTGAACAAGCATCTATGGAGGAATGAGGTAGAGTTGCAGCTCTCGGTCAGGAATGCTGTCCCACTTGGCAGTTAAACCCAAAGAATCTCAACTGTGTAACCTCAGACCCGATTTGGTGGGATTTCTCCCCTCATTGAGTTCTGTCTCATTCAACAAGCCAACCAAAGATTAATTACCTTCTCCCATTAAAGCTGAGTCTTATAAATCAGTGTCCTATTCAAAACTTCAGACTGCCTCTTAAAGGGGCCTGGCCCAAATTTTACACATGATGCCCAGTTTCTTCATCTGGGGGAGTGTTGCACAGCCTGTGAAAACATTGTTATAGCATCTTTTAAAGCTCAGTAGGAGCTTTGTGTAGTCTGACAGAAAAACCCAGTGATGTCATAGTGATGTCATGAGTGTACACAAGTTCGCAGCTTGCAGAGACTTTCGGTGGAAAGCCTGCATCAGGAAAATGAAGGTGGGTCATTTAAAAGGCATCACTATTTCAGAAGGTCATTACAGGAATTGTGAGATTTAACCTTTTTGGAATTTTAGAGCTGATTTTTGGCCATTATTTCAGGGGGGTGAGATGTTCATTAGCTCCTCATATGCAACTCATGGCATCCTTTATACGGCAGTCCTTGCTTGTTAAATAACTTATCTTTCAAACTCCATGCCCAATGATTTAAGATAATGTCTGTAATCCACCTCGAGATAACGCTGATGTTCACTTGGTTTATTTTCACAGGCTGTGTTACTCTCTGTTATGGGTAAAACAACCTGATTACAACAGTTAAAATTACAGGCTTCATTGTGTGTTGTGTCTTGTAAAGTTCTAACAGTAATGTCTCCCATAATTATCTGCTTTAGAGCCCTGCTAGAAAAAAGAAAAGAAGGCTAGAGATGGGAAGAAGACCATGGTAAAAAGTGTATTCTAGTGCTTTTACATCTTCCTGGATTCTTATAAAATACACTAAAACTCTCAAAGTGCAGTGCTGATTAAAAAATATTACTTATAATCCTAACAATATGTAAAAAAAAGACACAGACACACCTTTTTTGTAACAATAAACTATTTTTTTCATATTTACATCTGTACCTAATGTGCAAATTAATAATTTAAAGTAGTGTAAAACTCTTAACGGAATACAAAATCATATCTTACAGTCCTAACATGGTGGGAGTCCATGAACTGGTCACATAGGAACAAAGAGGAGCATCACTGTAAATGTGTACAGGAGAGAGACAGAAGTGAACCGAGGGAGCAGTGGACATCCTTGGCCAGGACACACACTTAGTTAAGGACAGCATGGTACATTATCCAAGCATCACCAGAACAAACAGCAACACAAACACTGCGTCTTTACAGTAGTCATGTCGAATGAGCAGAAAGCACTTGGAGGGCCGGGGCTTCACAAACCCACTGATTGATTAAAGCACTGATGATCACAAAGGCTTGAGGTGCTCGTAGCAGCGGGTGCTTCTTTTAAACGGCCTCTAGATATGGAGGAAGAACACCGGTCTCACACTGGATGGGTGACACATGTATACTGCAGGTCACCACATAGTGCCTATAGCATGATTGCACATCGTGTGGCGTGTGTAGAGGGGGAAGAGACACGTAATCACACGTCAGACAAATACGCATCGGCCTGCTCTCACTACCCACAATTCTTCTCATCTAACACATCGACTGAATAAAGTAGTTAATAGGCGACTCACAGACACACACACCAGAAAACACTGCATATTTGGGAAGCAATTTGTCCTATGCACATTGTTCAGTATTTGGCACAATAAACAGTTGGAAAATTTGAATCTAATTTTTTAAAGAAGCCAGTTTGGCAGTGCTTGTGGTCTTAAAGAGGTCAACTATGGGCAAAAATATGAAATGAAATCCTGCACAATATTTTGCGTCCAACTCTGATATAGCAATCTCTTGCACTGTGGTAACAACAAAGGTTAACACGTAACAAATGAGAGCTTTACAAGTCATCCTAATCCAACATTACAACCTATGATGCTTACACGTTTTTATTCCTGTAGTTCAAATTGTTTACAAAAGCACACCGTGACAATCCTTTACAATTTACAAGACACAGATAACCTACAGTAATTATATTATTGGTGCATAGACAAAACTGGGAGAAGGTGTAGCAAAAATCACCAATTTATTGCTTTAAAGTCTAATATCAATCTCCCATTAAATTTATTTTGATTGCAAAACAACTACAAATTGTCCACAGAGATTTTGAGGAACCTAGCAGAGGTATTGCATTAAAACTGATTAAAAGAGCTAAATGTTCCCTCCAGATAAGATGCAAATCTTTTTAAACTTTGAAAAATAAAGACCTTTCCCTCACATACAGAGAGTTACATCACAGAGATGACTTTTACTCTAAAACAAGTAAAAGACTAAATTCAATGAGACAGAAATTAAAAAAAAAAAACAATCGCACAATATCTGGCCAAAGCTGCTCACTGTTTCAAGTTCTGCATCCCCCATAATAAAGGAATAATCTTTACCAACAAGGGAAGGGTGACAGGAATACAAGAGCATTCTTCAACAAAATAGGAAAATGTTTGCCATCATGTTATTCTTGATGCAGAGTGCAGATGGTGTCTTCCCTCAAGTCTCCTGTGGCCTTGCTGACAAGTGGCTGAAGTGGCGGTGATGGCTACGCAGGCCTCTGCACTTTGCACTCCCTCTCCCTGCGTTTTAGCTCCTCCCTGTAGCAGTAGGAGCAGTAGTTTTCTGTCTCAGGCCTGCCGTAGAAGGAGCAGTTCTCCCTCTTGCAGCGGCGCTGCTGAAAGCAGTACAAAGGGCTTCCAGAGCTCCGCCCTTTGGTTTTTTCTTGGTTGAGCCAGGTGTGAGACGAGTTGTTCTCATCAGCAAACTCCAGGCAGTCCTGAATGTCTCCCGCATCAAATCCATTGGTGTAGGTGTGGGACTTGTGTTCGCCAGGCATATTGTAGGCCAGGGTCTCCATGGTGTTAACAGTGCGGACCCCTGACAGGCGAGCAGGGCTGTAACTCTGCGATGAGAGTGTGCGGTTCTGCTGAGGGTAGGTGGCGCATGTCTTTAGGGTGCCCACCACAGGCTTATAGGGGTCGTCTTGGAAGATGGAGGTTTGCATGTTGACATCTTGTATGTGAATCACACTGTGCCTCTGGATGGGCGGTGTATGGCTGTAGTGGGCAGACACAGGAACAGGCCCAGGTCTCTTAGCACCAATACTGGGGGAGGAGTAAGGCGCTGGGGTTGGGTGGGAGACATGGTGTGAAGCTGTTGGCGGTGTGAGGGGAGGCACTGGGACAGATACTAGGGGGGCTGCAGGAATGGGACTGTTCCTGCCCTGCATCTTGAGACCCAATGGGGGTTGTGAGTTGTGGTTGTAGGTGTGTGTGTGGTGGGGCAGGACAGGAGAGCAGCTCTCCGGAGGCGAGCTGTCCGATCTCTCCCTCTGGAAGACACTCTCATGCTCGGGCTTCTTCACGACCACCTCATTAGTGGTGGGAGGCTTCTTCTCTGCCTCCTTCCTCTTTTGCTCCTGCTCTTGGCTGAATCGTTCCTGGGCGTTGGTTAGATAGTAGTTGATCATCTCCTCGTGGAACTGGTGTCGATGGCTGGTGAGCAAGAGGCCTGCGAAGATGAACTTGCGCTCCCCCTGCATGGCGGCCCGCAGAATGTTGAGGCTGAGCTTGACATCGGTGCTGTATTTCCAGTTTTCCATGATCTTGTCCCCTGAGACTCTACCTGCACTGTCCTGTCTCTCGGTGGGGGAGGAGCTGGAGGGTCTGTCTGTCGGAGAGGGACTAGTGGCCTTTTCAGAGGAGGTGGAGCTGGCTGACTGGCCCGACTCCTCCTTGCTTGCTTTGTTAGTCTTAGACTCCTTCTTCTTTGCTTTCTCCCCTCCGTTCTCCCCACTACGACCTGAGCCAGAATTAGATTTGTTCATTTTACCGTGCACGAGGCCTCCCAGACCTCCCATGTTCTTCTTCAGCTTGATTCCCAGGGTTTTGCTGAAGCTACCTAGTTTGTTGGCTACAGAATCAGCTCGGCTCTTGTCTTTGTCCTTGCGCTGCTTGTCCTTGTCCTTCTCTTTGCTGGGCTTGCCAGTGTTGACATTAGAGTTGCTGCCGACAGACTCACGGTCAGAGTCCATGGACTCTGCAAGAGACTGGACATCCTCACCTGCAGAGGCTGTGGGAGACTCTGGCTGAGCCAAGGGAGCCTGCAGAGACGCACAAACACACACACAGCAATGAAGAAAACACAGATCAGAGCAGAGGTGATGATGTTTCTGGGACAATTTCATGAAATTTTGATTATTGGAGAGTTCTAAAATATTTCTAGTCTATAACTAATGCAAATTCACACAAAAGAGCTCTTTCTGTACTCTGAAGATTCATATTCAGCACACACAAATGCTTAAGGTTTATTGCCTTCTGACAGTAAACAACACTGACTGATTGGACTCTGTGGTTTAAAGAACATCTGGAATGGAGGAGTCTCTCCCGAGCTAAATTAACCACCACGAACGACTCACAAGCAAGAAAATAAAATTACCCTTGTTTCAGATGGAATTCGAATCCATGTTACATTCATGTAGTTGTGCAGCAAGTTGAGTTTGGCCTCCAGAGACAAGATGAGACTGTGGGAGAAGATGTATTCATGATTATAAGCCAGCAGTGTCATATAGGAGTCTTCATGGCATCAACAGTGCAATATTTTATTTGGGAAGTTTTAGATTTTTGAAGGTGATACAAAGAGTTGGCTTTAGAAAGTAGTTTGAGCATCTTCTCTCTGTATATCTGTATTCTCCATTGTGCAGCTTGTATAAGGATAAGCTAACCCCCTGACCGGCAGGAATGTGAAACAGAAACCCTTACACAAAGCCTTTGCTAAACTCAGAGAGGGTGTTGCTGCTTTAGTGGGGCCATTCCTGGAAAACCCTATGGATGACTGACGTGACTCACAATTTGTTCTCTCTCTGCTCACTCTTTGAAGTAACCTGAATCTGGAGCCCATAATCAAAGTTAAACCCCCACATATATACAGCCTTGAGTGTGTAGACTGAACAGAACTGCCATCGCCTGCGGATTTTACCCTCTCACCTTCTCTCCGAGTTGCTTTCGTAGTCACTTGCTCTGTTGATAAGCATCAACACGCTGTGATATACTATACAGGACTTACTTAGCAAGCTTGGTGTTATCGTTGTCGTCCCTCCCCCACTCCCAGTCCCTGCCAGGGTCCACGGCGAAATGGAGTGCCAGCAGCTTGTGCTCCGAGTCAGTCAGAGGGATAACAGCTGGAAGAGATGAGATTAACAAAAGGTTACTTTGGTGTCGCCTCACCAACAGAGACTACATCGCATGCAACCCGCTCTCCCACAAGACCGTTGTGGTGTCAGGGCTGAGGTGACACCATGAGGCCACACTTGAATGATGCCACATTAATTATCCCAGATGCCTGTCAGTATGGGTTCAAGCAGGGGTGGGCAACCTTCAGCCCCCGTCCCGTATATACGGCCTGCGTCAGTAATACAAAACAATTCTCATGACAAGAAAATAAGACAATATGTCCTTCACGTTGTCTCTTTGGGGTGAATGAATGTTTGTCAGGTCAGTGTGAGAAAAACAACTGATTAGGTGTCATCAGGCTTTCTGCAGGTTTCCACAAGTTCAATTTAAGATTTTTTAAGACCCTTTTGAGACCATAATGAATGAAATGTCATCCCTATATGTCAAAGATGACAGATATGAAGGAATATTGGAGTCCCAGATTGACTTACACAACCAATAACCCTTGAAATGTTATTTCACAACCCCACAGTCAGAGACATTCTCCATCCAAGGAGAGTGAACTCCAAAAAATTCTGACCTTGGTGTTGTGCAGACTACCAGTTATCAGTTCCACGTTGGTCTAGTTTGTAGTTTTATTACAGAATGCTGATATCTGTATCATCAAGAAAGAACTGCAATACAAATAGACATTAAAAACTATATTCAAGACCTACCTACAGTAAATATATCTAACACCTATTATTCCATTCAAATGATTTTGTGTAATCTTGTTTACAAACAAACAGGGGTGAAAACATTACCTCCTTGGCAGAGGTAGTGGAAAAATGTATCTAAACTTGGCATGATGAGAGTGCAGCTTAGATTTATAGAAACCGAGTATGTCTTCGGCTGATCGGAGCTTTGGTCTGGTAATAGTGTGCAATCAGACACAGGAGTACAGGTTAAGAGCAGGAGATGTGAAACAAATTCATTCATCCTCTGCTGATATGATCGGCTCTTTACAAGGAGGAAGAGGTTTTCATCACTAATCACTGGAGAGCATTAATCATACACCCACACAGGCTTGCTCTCATGGCTTCCTAGTGTGGGGGCCGTTGTCCACATGACGGCAGAGGGGCAGGCTGTTCAGGCCGAGGACATTCCAGCCTTCCCTTTCAGCCCCAGATGGAAGATACAGTCTCCTCCCTGCCTCATCAATTCTTCCACTTCCAAGAGGCTGCTCTGCAGGCTTCACACAGACATGGATAGCAGCAACACCTGCCCCTACTGTTTCCCCGGTGGAACTGCAGGTCAAAGCCCCTCTCTGTCCCCCTCGTGTCTCTTTCTGACGGCCTGTGTTTGGGTGCAAAGCACAACATGAAGCATGCTCATTGTCAAAATACTGGTGCAGCATGTATTTTGTTCTACGAACAGCCACGTTCGGGCTAGCACATTTAACACTGTCAACATTATTATTTATCTGACACCATCAGTTGCTTTAGGAGAAGGAAACACATATCGCTAGCGGCACTGCTAACAGACTGGACTTGTTGAGAGAGATATCTGCCCTAGAATGCTAGACTTGCCAAATGACAATTCATTTTTATACCATCTAGTTAAAAAGAGGGAGGGAGTAATACCTGCAGCCACAGACACGAATAAGTTCATAGGTGGGGAAAATCTGAAAAGAGGGAGGGATAAGAAGTGGATTTTTTTGGAGAAAGGTTCTTTCCTAGAATGCACAAGGCCGGTTTAATTCAAAATCACACACACATACACACACGGCAGTTATCCAGCTCCCACTCAGTTCCCACTCAGGTCATGCAGCAGGCAGCGGAGGTCTGTGAGTCGGTGTCCCAGCTCCCACATTGCAGCTGTCCTCCTTTCTCCCCATTCCAGAGTGCTGTGTGTGCTGTTGTTCCTGCTTTGGGCCTGGTCCAGATTCACATATTCAACGCTGCCAATTGAGCTCTGGGGGACTAAAGTGTGCTGTAATGTATTTACTATCCCTGTTGGCAGCCTTGTTGTGTTGTCCTTGAATGACCCAACTCCCATAGCTTATGGATGACATCATAGCCCTCTGTGGTATGTGAGCTGTGTACTCAGCAACATAGCTGCTAGCCAGCCTCGCCTTGCTCAGTTTGCATCTCTGATTCGAGGGGTTGCAGTCTGAGCGATGGGGGGGGTGTACTCAGTGAGGAAACAGCTGCTGGAAATGAGGTAGATATCCTTTCTACGAATGTACTCACATGAATTGGTTGGATATGATATATAATTATATATATATATTTAATATCTCTTTTTTTACTGTGCAAAATGAGCCCCTCAGTTATATGTGCCATGAGCGCAGAATGAGAGTGAATCCCCCGTTCACTCCCTTCTGTGAACGAACTCTCCTGTTACGAGCTTTGATTCACAGCAGAACAGTGAGCCAATGTTTCCTATGTTTTGCAATTCAAGAACAATTTGTACTGTCTGGAAAACACACAAATTTGAATTCCTGACTTTGGTCACTCTGCACAGCTGCAGATTTAAAGGGGCCCAATTCACCAGAGTAAACAGCAGTCATGCATATAAACAAGCCCAAGCTTTTTCGCAGCGGAAGCGTGGTGGTAATTTCATCACATTTGAAGTAACACATAAAACCACAACACATAACATTTTAATTGTGATTGCCATGTTGGTTTAATTACAATGAGTGCATGGTGAGTAATACACTGGGTGTCTTTAATAGATAGAGGATGGGGCTTGCCAGAGCTGGATGGGTACACTGTGATGTTATGTACTGTAGGAGTCTTTGTGAAAAAGATACCAACATTTACTTAATTCACCTGGGTGTCAGAGGGTGGGTGATGGGATGCCAACGAAAACCTGGAAGTGTTTTGGTGCTGGGACCAGAGCTTGAAATCGTTTCAGAGTTTTCCAGAGGGCCAGTTCCACTCCTTACGTAATTTAACCACAGGAGCACAAACAAGCTGATAAAAGACACGGCCAACGGCATCTGCTGAGGAGCCGATCATTATCACACAGCAGGTGAGCGGTAAGTGGGCTGATAGAAAGTATAGTCATGTGCACAAGGACTCTGGGTTCACCTAATGAACTAAAACAAAAAGTTTTAACCATAAGCAATAACCTCTGACTTCAGTCACCCCTCCCTTGTTGTTTTTCACCATCCACCATGCAGGCCGGCCATAAAAGGGGCAGTAGCATGACGTGTCAGTGTGATTTAGAATCAGGTTACTGGGAGGGACTCAGCTATAATCTTCCATACAGAGGGCTGAAGAAAGAGCCAGTATTCTAACCCAGCCTCTGGCACCTGAACACACACAGGCCAGATGCCCCTCGGATGCTCTTTGCTGTGCTGGGGAAAACTGAGAGCAGCCCTCCACCTGAGACGTCCACACAGTGACCTGACTGTCAGTAGAGAGGGTTGGTTTGTTGGGGCCCCAGCGGCCCAGGACCCTGCCCATATGTGGCGATGTCGTGAGAGCTTAGAGACAGACAGGGGCTACTCTGCCCTAATTGGCAGTAGACGATTAGGTCTGCCTGTCTGACCCTTTGCTTGTATGGCTGACATCTGTTCTGAGATATGAGGCAGCATGACAACACTGTAATTTTCGTTCAATTTAATAAGGAGCACCCATTTCTAATCAAGTCATAAAGAGTCATATTAAAATGCTTACAACTGCAGATAAACTTATGTAGAGCAGCAGTGACTTGTATCATTAGTGTGTCATGGGATACATCACATGACATACACATGCATCAACCTAAGTGTATTCATGACGTCCTGGAGTCAGGCTGCAGACAGAACCTTACTCTGATCCTGTCTAAGGACACAGTGTACCAGAATAATTAAGTACAGTCATGCAGTAGTGTTGTGTATGAGCTACAGCGAGTTCTCTGGACATATGCACCATCTGGTGGACAAAAGGAGAACCCTCTCTGCCACATGATAACAACCAATATAAAAGTAGGAGTGCAGAATAGTGGAGGAGCTTGGCTTTCATGTGCTACTGGCACAAAAGGGAATGACCTCAGGGCAGGGGAGGCAGGTTAGTGATCATGTCTGTCTGCTAGTCTGCAGTGATCATACCCCTGCCTTAATAACTAGGTTGGTGTTTATGGGCTGAGAATAGTACATACTCAGACAAGCACAAGAGAGGAAGAGAAGGAGGAGGAAGACAGGGAGAGGAAGAAAACGAGTGTTTGCGTAAGTGTATCTGTATTTGAGGGTGAGAAAAAACACAGAGGAGAAGAGTTGGCTAGCTGCCCACGCAAATGACAAGTGAGTTCCACCCACTGAGTCAGATACAGAAGAGTGCCGTGACTGCTAACGCTGGTTGTCAAGGAGAAGCACTTTATTTGTCGATTAGAGGACCTGCATGTGAGGATTAAGCTGACCTCGAAAACAAGCTACGCATCTGGAGTGGTAACATCAGAACGGGCACAACAAGACAAAAACAAGAGTCACTCAACACAATGGAAAATCAACACTGACTGACCACAACATAACACAATCAGAATGTTCTGCACAGGAACCATATCACAGACTTCTGCGTGAGAAGAGCAGACAGACACACCCTCTAAGACAGGCTGAATTCTACCTCAGAGGAAGAAACGGAAATATGTAATGTAACATACAGGCTTGAATTGCTCAATATTAAGAAAGTCAGAAGAAGAAGAAGAAAAAGAAGAAGAAGAAGAAGAAGAAGAAAAAGCAGAAGAAGAAGAAGAAGCCTGCTCTCCTCTCCCCCTCCATGTCAGCCACTCCCTGGTCCCTGCTGCCAACCAGCCAGTTTTAATAATGGATCACAGGTAATTAGACTGCTGTCTCATACATTATTCACCTCTAGCAGGACAGGCAGACCTCTCGCCCTCACTCCCACAATCCACGCACTTACGTTAAAAGCAAAAACTGCCTAACTATTGCACATTACAGTGGGTGACACTTTAGATTAAAAAGAAAACAAGAGGTCAACCAAAGGGTAACATCCCAGATTTACACCTGCAGACATCACCAGCTTTATTGTCTCCAAGAGTAAAGGTGCTTTCAGACATGCACTGAGCTCCAGAGATCCTACCGACCTTTTCTGGAGGGGCAGAATGTGTGAACTCAAATGTCCGACTGAGAGAGGAGACTGGCTCCTAATGTAAAGTCTTCAGATAATCCGGGGGAGCTGATGTGAAAACACAGCAGGAGATCCTCTGCACGCAACAGATGCAAAAATAAAAAAATATCGCTTCATGAAAAAGCAGTGCCATACACATGGAGGAGAAGCTTTTGGCGATGAGGGTCGACATCGGTGTTAACCGGTGTTGTCTGAAAACGGTCTAAGAGTGTTCGGGGGTTTCGTAATGATAAGTGGTTATTTACCTTGCTCTCGCTGCTGGTCTCTCTGCTCCATGGACACCAGTGCAGAGAAGTGAGCCTGATCATATGCCAGGACCAGAGGGGAGCAGTGACAGCGGCTTGGAGGCACCTCCAGGGGCAGATAGAGTCCTCCAAATGGGATGGGAGCAAACGCTGGAGATTCAGTCACAACACAATATGTAGTGTCAGTTACCACAGCTTTTGCTACTGTATTGTACAGGATCGTTAGACGATGCAGGCAGCCTACCTTCTCCTCCTGAGTCTCTGAGCATCGTATCAGCCACTACTACGATTGGCCTGCGTAACACGTGGGCCAGCACAAACACATGGAACTCCTCAAGACTCTCGTAGACGGGATCCTCAGAGTTATCCACACTGAGGAAATGAAAGGAACACATGAAACACTGTGGGATCTTGGGATAGGATCCTGACATTTGACTGGTGTAATAACATCTGCATGTGCCGGTGTAACCTAATCTAATCCAACTGACACCTACTGTGTACATTTTGCAAACAGGACAACAATGCAAAACTAGAGTGACACTCAGTAGAGAGTAAACCTCCGCCATGAACCCAACAGTCCCATTGTGAAAACACATTTAAATTAACAAGATACAGGTTTTTACTTGGATATGCACCAGATTGCACACATTGATTGTATATTATATATGGATTTTTTTCATCATATCCATGAATTATTCTCTGAGAAAGCAATGGAAATGTTGCTTAATGTTAAAGAAAGTGAAAAAAGGGTTCCTGGATCTGCACCAAAATGGAATAGATGCTTCCTTCACCAATACCACATCCAGACAGACAGACAAACAAAAAAATGCAGACTCCTTGGTGGAGGTATTGGTAATAATCCATATGTACATACATATATTTGAATAAAACTGAGTGGGAGAGAGAAAGGGGGAGGGAGCGATGGAGAGAAACAGAGGCAGAGGCTCTCAGGAATGCAACCACCAGGGAACTGGAGGATGTGCAACAATTAAGTTGTCAGCCATACAAACAGCCATGCTGCCACATTTACTCTAATAAAGAGCCTCTTAATATGTGAATCCCACTCATCCCATTTAGTGGCTCATCTCACACTAGGACCATCAAACATGCCTGACCTGATTACTGTACTACAGTCAGACTCAATGAGAGGTTAAAACCACCAGACTAAATGAGTAAATTATGGTCATTAATGGGATATTCTCAGCGAGATATTTAAAGGGGTAGTTCACCCAAAAATGAAAATTCAATCATTATCTACTCACCACTATGCCGATGGAGGGGTGGGTGAAGTGTGTGAGTCCACAAAAACACTTTTTGGGTGGACATCTAAATCTAAAATGAATTCTGTTGTTTTCAGATGATACCATTGTTATGAGGTTTGCACACTTCACATTCTCATCCATCCATTATCTACAGTGCTTTTCCTGTGAAGGTCAAGGGGAAGCTGGAGCCAATCCCAGCTGACACATAGAGACATTCAAACATGCAGTCAATTTAGAGTCTCCAATTAACCTAACCCAAATCTGTATGACTTTGGAGTGAGTGAGGAAGCTGGAGAAAATCCATGTTCTGCAAACAGCAGAGCAAGTCGTGCCAATCTGGGATTACCACCGGGAACCTTTTCACTGTGAGGCAACATTGCTAACCACCACTGATATTTCAGTCTGAAGACAGAGCGTAGTTTCCCTTCCATCAAATGTGCTGCTACATGAAGCGACGATATGAAAACGCTTGTATGTTTATTTCAGAGAAAATGGAAACAGAGAAAACCACAAGGTTTCTGTGCGTAGGAGGAAGAAACCAGGGTTAGTTTCCATGGTGCCTCTGTAGCCTGACATAAACCCACTCTTACACTAGTTTTCAGCGTAAGAGTGTGTGTGTGTGTGTGTGTGTGTGTGTGTGTGTGAATCACATCACCTACAGCAGCTAAAAGTAACCCACCGCTCAGGGGAGGCTTTTAAGGAAGAAGTGATTAATGCTGAAGGCAGCCAGTAGATGGCACAGTCTCACTTGTGAGCTTCAGCGATGTTATTAAATCAGAGACTTTTGCTTTCAGTTTGGCCCTCAGCAGAATTTCAATGGTCAAAACATTGAAACAAGAGCTGTAATGTGTGATGTGCGACGATCTGCACAACCTGTACAGCTGCTGTGATTCACTCTGGCCTCCAGCTTCCACGATAATTACAGAGCAAAAGCTGCTGCATTATGTTTAAAAAGTGTAATATGCAGGTCTTGGGAGATGCTTTTTTTAGGATGTAGTAATTGTGTATAGTCTGTGAGTCAAACAGCTTACCCTCCACTGGTGTTGCCGTTTTTGCTGAGGTGAGTGCGAGGCTCGCTGGAGGCCAACTTCAGCAGCTCGTTCCACTCTCTCTCCCACTCCTCCTCAGTGTACACCAGCCCTGACTGCAGAAACATACACAGAAATAGAAATTCTCATGAACATGTGCTGGTGCTCACCCACACAATCCCTGTTATTAGTCATTTTGACTATTTCAATCTGCATCTATAGGGTCATCGCCCCGATTTTTATGCATCGGCACGTGCTTTCGTTTTGCAATTTTTGCATGTTTTTCTTGCTAATGGATGAGACTGACAGGATATATGGGTAATTAGAGAATACGTGGATGACATGCAGCAAAGGTCCCTGTCTGGACTCAAAGTGGGACACTGCAGTTACATGGGTTGTATCTTAGATCATTGGGCCACCAGGATGCCCCGGGCATTTTTAAAACATGAGCATCTGTACTACTTCTTTGCCTGAGCTATCTTTGGTGACACATTTTTTTTAATAGACAAATACTTTAATCCATGGACATCAAGAGAACGGAGAGGAAGTGCAGAGGATTTCACAGTATTAGAAGCAGTGCTGCTAATCCACAATTGGTATCGTAAAAAGACACTTTTCCTTGCAGCAAAAATCCAAATGTGAGGCCCGGCAAGGAAGTTAAAATCAGTGCTATTAGCAGAGGTTACCAGTGGCTCATCCCTGGATTTATTAAAGTGTCATTAGTGAAAGAGGATGTGATGCTTTTAGAAGGTGCAGTGTGCTGGAATGTACGCTCTCCCTGACCTCCTTGTTCTGTTGGGTCTGCTGCCACCTCCACCTCCTCTTCAGAGCATCCCTCTCCGCTCCGCTCTTCATCATGGTGTACAGGGACTTCCTCAGCATCAGGTCTCTGTCATGGAAGCCCCACATCCCTGATCAACACAAACAACAACATTACTGCCAGTCAGGCTCAAAGACATGACACCACCATTGCATGTAGATAAAACTAGAATTACCGCACTGCTTTCTTTGCCTTTGTCAACCAGTGCAGTTTCTGTGAACATATTTCTACACACTCTCTTACATATACAGTAAACGTCACTTACATTTGACAACTGAAACACAGTAAGATGAGGTCATTGTGACCTCCAGCTCATCTTTGAGTTCAAGTGTAAGTCTGCACCAAATTTGAAGACATTCCCTCGAGCAGATGTTAAGATATCATGTTCAAGAAAAACCTAAACATACTTTGCGAGGCACACGTGACCTTGACCTTTGACCTTGGGCTACCAAGATGAAATCCAAGCTCAGGTGAAGGTTTGTGCCAAATGTGAAATAATTACCTCAAGTCGTTTTGGAGATCTTGCATTCACAAGGCAAACCACAGTGACCTTGACCTTTGGCCACCAAATTATATTCAGGTCGTCGTTGAGTCAAAGTAAATGTTTTTTATCAAATTTGATGACTTTCCCTCAAGCCGATCTTAAGATATCACCTTCAACAAAAACATAAACATACTTTGTGAGACCACCGTGACTTTGACCTTTAGTTATCACAATCAAATTAGTTCATCCTTGAGTCCAAGTGAACGTTTGCTCCAAATGTCAAAGGATTCCTTGATGGTTTTCCAGAGATATCCCCTTCAAAAGGCGAAAAATGTGCTTTGTGAGGTCACCGTGACCTTGACCTTTAGTTACCAAACTCAAATGTGTTCATCCTTGAGTACATGTGAATATTTCTATCAAATTTGAGGAAATTCCGTCGAGGCATTCTTAAGATATCATGTTCCCGGGAATGGGCCACTGGCTGTCGCTGGTGCGGAGGCATAATAAAAGAGATGCAATTTCGTTGATAAGTCGTTCCTAGATGACCTCAGCTGTCAAACTAAAAATGTCTTTTGTCACTCATCAGAGGGCCTCAGTCGTCTGATTGTCAGTGCAGATCACATTAGCTGTGGTGCTTCTAACCCTCTGCTGCTCCAAGTCTTCACACTGGGGAGTCAGCCATCTCCTCCAACGCAGACCTGTGTATTCTGTCATTCCCTGAACCCCGCTAACGCTGCGGCTTTCATTTTCCTGCAATGTATAGGTCAGTTATCTCCATCCCTCCTCCCGCAGCTTCCTTCATCTCTCTAACTTCTCTCTCACTCTGTTCTCTGGATTCAGCAGCGCTGACGCATCATTGACACTTTCATTTGACACCCGTGACACTGGCTCGCACAGTTGTTCCACGCCAACCGTTATGTTTAAAGGCTTCATGATTAGAAAAATAAGTTTTACATGTTTTTGATTGTGTGTTAATTTTTCATGTATCCCTTGTTATTTGTCAAATATACTGTATATCCCCAGTGTTATCTGTTTGTTTGATGATTCACTCTGCACTGAGGGGTGTTTACTTATTTTATTATTTCCAGTTAAAATACACTGCCGGGTTTGGATCTGGACTCGAACACTTATATCAAGTGATCTGATCACAGTCGTCGACTTCCTCTTGTTTCCTATTCATCAGGTAAATCTGCAGGGTTACCCAAAATTGGTGGCAAGACTTTTTCCCCAACAGAGAGCAGGCGTCAAATCGTCATGACTTTGAGCATCTAGTGACGCTGATGCACAAAGCACATGTACATCGGCTATTGTAAACATCAAGCTTACCTACCATAGTTTTAGTAGTTTTTATCTGAAACACATAAATATGCAGAATCAACTTGCACTCTTAAGTCTGTTTCGTGGGGACTTTAAAGTTGTTTTCAAGAAATTATTTTAAAATTAGGGTTACAGGGTGTATTGAATATACTGAAGTGTACATGAGTAGCTCACCTAAAGAGGCAGCGTGCAGGAGGCAGTTCCCGTCCCCTGTGGTGGCTAGAGGAAGCAGCTTCTTACAGCTGGTGCACATGGTGGACCACCAGTTCAGACGACCTGCAAACACACATACAGTACAATAATAAATGCACAGAATCTGCTCAAAACCCAGGAAAACACACTCTTTGCATTTTCCATTGGATGTTAAATATTATCTCTCAATATCAATGTGCCATCGATTTCGAATGCAGCTGAACATCTCAGAAGAGAAGCATATGATCGACAAGAAAGAGGCCGCAACACAAACTGAAACAAAAATAAAAATTATTTCCAGGGCCTATGGAATTATTATTTCAACATTTTCTCCTCTTTTGGGGAACTATAACATTTTCCATCCATCCATCCTTCCAACTGTTTGCTTGCCATGGTGCATGTATGTGGATCTGGATTTTATGTTTTAATGGTTAATTGACTTAATATTATTTTTTTCAACAGTACCCGGATGTTGAACAGAATTAGGTGAGAAAGGCTTGGCAGACTCTGCAGTCTATGTGAGGGAAAAAGTCTGCTGCAAGTTTGGAAGCTTCACTAACTAGTTTCTGTTCATTATTTCAAAGCTTCAGCAGGGAGATGAATCCCTTTGGGATCCGGGATGTTTGAATTAGATGTTGTTGTCTTGCTGGTCTGATCTACTCTGTCTCTTCTCAGTCTCATGCTCTACTTCTCTGTCTCCACTTTCACTGGCATCTCTCGTTGTTGCTGCTTTGTTGGCCTCATGCCTCAATGTAATCTGAATAAAGGGTACAGTGATGATTCTGTAACATGTCTTGGAGAGTACTACAAATGAATGTATTGTATTATATCCAGCAGTACTCACCAGCCTGCTCCAGAGCCATCATGGTGGACTGCTCTATCAGGTCTCTCTCTATGAAGCTCCTGAAGTCCTCACTGTACACACTGAGGTCTGGTAGCTGGAATGTGTAGATGGGCATCTCGAGAGGGAACTGCTCGCTGGTGCACTCACTGGCCACTTGCAGCCGCGCCAGGGAGACGATAGCAGAGCTGGCGTGGGAGATCCCTCGGGACAGACGCTTCTCTACAGCGGAAAAGAGGGATGAATGGAACGGATGAGTGGGAAGCGTGTGGAGACAAAGGGAACTTGTGATTGGTGGTGGCAAGTCAATGTTCCAGATGGTGGTCCTGCTACCTTGTGCATTGTCCTCCTGCTTCTGTGCACACGGCTTGTCGACCCTGCTGACATGGGTGGGCGTGTCACGTATCTCTGGCTGCTTGTAGTATCGGCCCTCATTGAAGACCTGTGGCAGGTTGGCAGTGTGGACCTGCCTGAGCTCCTCATAATCATTTAGAGCAGCACTGAGGTCCCAGTTTTTACCTGTGGGACACAAACAAAGGTCAGGCTGATTGTTCATAGACACAAGAAATGATGAGAAATAATGATATTGGATCTCTGTTATGTTCCCACACAAAAAGTTGTTTTCCTGATGCAACAAGACAGTGTTCACTAGAGTTTAGTGTACACATGATGGCCTCCTGGAGAAAACCTGAGACAACATTACTACTCAACAGAGAGTATAGAGGGAAATGAGCCAGATTCCCTCCTAGTAATTCCTAAAAACAAAAACAGTGCACTTGGTATTTTATGATTTTCAACAAGAAAAATCTAAATTTCAACGAGATCTTAAGATAACTGTCTTCCTCAATCCTTTGAATAAATACCTATAAATCTCTAGATATTTTAACAATCATAAAAAAAAGAACAATAAAACAATGCCCTACTGTGCTTTTGTCTGTGTTTAATGTGCTGCATCGAAACGTGAATAACAAGAGGTGGAGGTTGGTTGGGGCCACAGAAAAATGAAGATAGTGAGAGGAGACAGATACTTCAAAAGAGTGACAACAATATCCTGATGTGCAGGAGGGACACACACACACACACACACACACACACACACACACACACACGAACACAGACACACAGTTGTCCTCTGGGTGCTGTCTCTCACAATCCCCGTTTATGAGACGGAAGTCAAACCTCAGTCTTATTATATCTAAGCTTGCCTTCTCCTAATGCCACAGGATCTGTCTGCAAAACACTCTTTATAAATCCCACCTAAATGCCCTCAACTGCAAACATTAAGAAAGCCGGGTCTGTCTGTCTGCGTGTAACCTGAGCATGTTTTTGTGTCAGGGTCCATTAATGGACTCCCTGTGTAAGAGACCTGGAGGAAGTTGTCCATGGGTGGTTCTAGGCGGTCTGAACATGAAACGCAGCACCACTAATCACCATATCTCAAGCCAATCAATGCAAAACTGATTTCACTGTATGGATCTCAGCAGCTCTAGACACATGCATCCAGGAACATGACTTAAGGTCCAGCTACACAGCCACTCAGCACATAATGCACGTCTTTAAAACGCCTCAACATCAGGCTGCTACTACACTGTGGCAAGGAAAGCACCATCCCCTCTCCCTCATCTGTAATGGCTGTTGTCAGCACAGGGAACACTGATGAATTCATCTGCAGTATCAACATATATTATCCCTGTTAGAGACACTATGCATAACAACATATAGGATTAAACCATTTTCAGAGGATTTACATATAGGAACAGTAGAAGTAAATCTTAGTGAACATGCTTCACTTTAAAAATCTTTCTTCACTTAAACGCAAATATTAAAAAGTCCTTGTTTTGCCTTCTTTTTCCTTCCTATTAATTCCTATGAAAATGGAAAACCCTCAGCCATGTAGAGAGAGCAGACATTTCTATTTATCCCAGATGTTCCTGTTAACATAACTATGGCTCTGCTCTATTCAAGAGTCCCAGTGTTAAGATAAATACGATAAGGGGAAATTTACAGCAGCAAAAGGGAAAATGAAATGAAATACTCAGTAGAGTAAAGGTAGTAAAATAGTAAAACAAATATATATATATATATATATATATATATATGTATATATGTACAATACAAAATCAAACAAAATATAAATTTCATTATATTATATAAAATTATTTTATATAAATTATTTATTTACAACCCTCAGAAAATGTTGTATTTCAATGTCTCAGTGAATTTGAACACAGAGGTCAAGGTACATTCAGTGCTGCAGTACACAAACCAGCCTCTAGAGGGAAGCACTACATATGGCACTGTCATATTTTCACACTTCTCTCTTGCTCACTTCACACACACACACACACACACACACACACACACACACACACACACACACACACACACACACACACACACACACATACACACACACACACACACACACACACACACAAACACACCTGTCTGAGCAGAGGTTAACAGAGCAGTTGATTGATGCTCATCTGGAAAGCAATGCTAACATGGGATAAAAGCAGCGGGCGTTATACTGAAATAGGGCATCCGGGCCCACTGTCTGTCTTGTCTTGAGTGCAGTGTCTTGTTTGGTGTCTGTCACATGAATGCCCCTGTGGCTCGATACCGAGGCAGAATCAGGGGGGGAAAAGAGGCTGAGTGGGAGGAAGAAGCAGACACCCAACGCTTTAATTCTTTTTTCAGACCAGACATCAGCTGCATTATGTACACACAGAGAAAGAAAAGTTTTCACATAGGTTGCTGCAAACATTCTACACGGATTTCATCCACAAATGGAAGTCTGACTGCGTGGTGCATGCTTTTATTAAAATCAGTTCAAACTGTATCTGTGTTTGGACGTCAAAGTGCCAAAAAAGCACAAAAAAACATAACTCTATATTATCATCTCTATATTGAAGCCAACCCAGCAGACCTGGCGTTCTGTTGCTGTGTGCACTTTTGCTCTCCTGTGTTTTTTTTCCAAGTGGCACTGTTTGTACTCTATATACAAGTGCCAGTAGCACTCTGCTCCTCAATGAGTTCCAATGAATGGGCACAAAGCTCTCCCTGGGGAGTGCACTCGTAAAACCGTCACACTGGCCTTTAAATCAGCTAGCTGGCCTACTGTTGCAGCCCCCACTCCTCTCCTTCCCGTCTTTATTTCCTTTATTTTCCTCCACTCTCATTTCCTCTCCTCCTCTGTTCGCCATGGCACAACAGGGAGCAAATGATCAAAACAGAAATTCCCAAACATCTTTGTTGTCTTGTATTGAATAAAAAGTTTAGTTGACGATCTTTTGAAGAAGCAGGCCAGCGTCTCTCAGGATTGCAGCGATCTCTTACCTTCCAGCAGGTCTCTTGCCAGACCCGGTTCTGCCCCCGTGGACCGAACAAAGTCTGACAGGACCGCGTCCATGTCCAGAGTCATGTGATCATGTGTGTGCGCTGCCCAAGGTGCAGCGGAGGCCTTGGTGGACGCCAGCCTTCACGTTCTCATCTGGAGAAAAAAATTGCATCAACGATGAAACACAACAGGCCTTAAGCACAACAATTCAAAGTCTAAAAAGTCACTAACCCCGGGAGAAAACTTACTCCACTGACCTCTCTCTTTTTGTGTCCCCACCCTGCTGGTACTGATGTACAATGCTTCATGGAGCTGATAGTTCATAGCTCTGTGAATAGCACTCCACTCCCCTGTGCTCCTCCCTGCTCTTGCTCACAGTCATAACATAACATCCAGCGCTACACATGTAATATCAACAACACAGCCAGTAGTCGTAACCAGGACACACCTGCCTATCTCTAAAGAGTTTGGCCCACCGCCCACCATCATAACAACGCTGACCCTCTTCCTGCGACTCTGTGTTTACCAGAGGTCTCTGGGTATGATCCAGAATCCTCAACCACAGCGACACTCTGAGCTGGACAGCAAGGAAGCACAGCCAGTGACTGCTTGTGGAGCTGGCCGATTCAGTGTGATGGTATTTTGTGTGATGCAAGCTGAAGAGCATGTTTACATCATGGCTATATAACACCAGGGCCCTAATTAATAAACAAGCATCGCCTTGTTAGGTCAACAGCACTTCTAAGACGCACATGCATCCACTCCCTCGGCCCATGGAATGAATGAGTCCACGCATAGCTTTCATTCCAGCAACAGAGGTCGCAGAATTGTCCGTGAAGAAACAAACACCCACAAGTTTGCAGCTCTGACACAAGCCTTCTGTGTGCGGACCAGAGGTTTGTGGATTTGACCTCCATGCTGGAGACCTACAGAACTCCGCCCACGTCTCTGAGCAGCAAACATAAGGAAAGGCTCCCCGCTCACAGTGTGCCTCATGACACGACTGCCCAGGTTTTGGCTCAGCACTGTGAAGTGACAGACGCTCTGAAAATAGAGCCCAACACCAAACAAATACCGTTGTTTCCAGTTTCTGACGTGGAGGAATATTTATGCATTACTGTAGCAGGAGGATATCATGTCATATTTTCCTCTAACCATGATGGAACAATCTCAGATATGAAAAGTATCAGAGAAAAAAAACCCAGCAACTTCAGTCTTTATCATATGTATTATTAATGAGCCAAAGCACACTTAAGCTGTAGTTTAGCTGACCTACTTACTGTCAGCCATTTGTATTGTGTTGCATGTGCTTTACTGTACGGAGAGAATCATTTCAACACAGGGAACACGGGGTGGTCAGTTCAAGCAGCTACAACCAGACTTTATATAAGATCATGAGAAAATGTTTGATAAATAGGAAGTTATCAGATTGAAGGGGAACCACAGCGGATCTCTCGCTTCTGACTCTTGTCTCTATTTGGATATCGACACTCTTAATATCACAAGGAGAATGTAATCTCTCTCCTAATTCCAAAATTTCCTGTCTGTCTGGCTCCAGAACCGTTCGTCTTATCGGTCTCACACTGCCTGTGTTTTGTTCAGGGCCTAAGAAAGTCAAGAGTAAATTTGGTGCGATTTGGACACTTGATACGTTCAAAATGGATAAAAATTAACAGGGTGACCACCGCTCTGTTGCAGTGACTGCTGGGATTCATCAGCATATGTGACATTTTTGATCACCACAACAGTGCATTCACTACAATGGCAACAACAACTGATTCTCTAGTTCGGGGCTCTGTGTACTGAGTCCAGTTTCAAGGAACTTTGAATAAACAGGCCAAAAGGTCTTCATGCCGCAGTGGCAGCTTCAGGGTCCTGCAGACTAAGTCCAGCAGCCGGTCTTTGCTCGCCATGGCTAAATTATACTGCAGGCCACTTTACAATATCAGAAAGAAAGCTGCAACAGCATCACCACAGGGCAAACAAAAAGGAATGTTAAAAACAGCCACTGCATTGATTATTTAAATTGTTGTAAATTTTGTGCAGGAAATTGAGAATCCTTGAAAGTGGCTCTGTGAGGTTTTAGCCTTCTGTAAGCACCAAAGAGACAACATGTGCATAATTACACCCTCTAAGGATGGACACTCAGCTCCATCCCTAATACAGAATAATAGGTTGCAAGTGAAAATCACAATATCGCTTTGCAGGGCAAAATGCTTTGAGTCCAGTGGTGTGGAGCAAGTAAGAGAAATGGCTGTATATTAAAAGCCATGACCTCATATTTTCCCTCATGAAAAGCCTTGTTTAGATCGGTGTCCCTGTGAGAGGTAATTTTGACTCAGAATCAAACTAATGCATGTTTTTCTATTTGACATACAGCCACGTGAGCCAGAGGAAGCTGAGGCTGTCCGGCTTCCTGTTACTCATTACAATTAGCATATTTGTCACATTTCACGTATCAGACGGGAAAACGAACTCCTTTTAAGGACAAGGCCCGACATTTTAAAGTGATTCTACTGATGCCAATAGTTCTAATAAAAGTTTCGGACTCACCTGCATCAGATATGTTGGAGGCCCTCAGCCCCAAACAGCATCAATAATCAATAATAATATGATATTGTGCATGTCATTTCTCTGCTATAACAACTATGACTTATTTATAATACTTTATACATTATTTTCTTCTACTATATTTTGAATCTAATACTTTTGCTTATAATAGAGTAATTTTACACCGTTGTATTGTTTCTTTTATTAATGCTGAACATCTGAATACTGACAGGAGGGTGTTACAGGGTTGACCTGAAATAAACTACAGTGCTCATGAACATGGTAATGAAGGAAGATGTTACTCAGTGTGGCAGTGATGCTGATTTATGTGTTTTTAATAAGGTTTTTTGGGGTGACAATGGAGGTTGGGTTGTAAATCAGGCCTTGGCTACATAAGCAATGCTTGACAACAGGATTCATTCATTGTTTGCTCTGAAAACTTGAGAATACCTCCAGCCTTTAAATGTGAAAATGTGCAGCAGATGGTTGCAATTGAACTTTTTTTTGTGTCAAACCTACTTTCTGTATTATCGCTGAGTGTGGTTGAGGAGCCATCTGATGACCACAGGACTGTCAGGACCAGACACAGCTCTAGTCCATGGCTTCAGAGGCAACAGTGCAGAGGAAGACCCTGGGGATGCAGAGGACCCTGAAGCACAGAGAGAAGAAGAGAAAGTTATCATCCTGAGACAGAAGGTTACAGCCCTTTGTTCTGGTTAGCCTATTCAGTTTAAAGCTACTAAAACACCCAACTGTACCGGAAGTGCGTCTGCATCAGTGTTCATACGCTTATCCAAACTGACCCCTCAAGCTGTTACTTTCATTATGTGTCACTTAGAGGCCCGTTTGTCAGCTGTCACATTATTATGTGACTAAATAAATCAGAGATTAATTTCCTAAGTCTCCATCTATTTTAAGAAAATGTGGCATTGTGATCTGTGTAACGACACCTGTCAGTGGGTGAATAGTCACAGTGAATCATCATTTCTTCTCAAATATATCTAACGATAATTCCACAAAAGTCTGTCTCTCTGTTTGTGAGACGCACATCTCATGGACTTCTCAATTGGCATCTGTATTCTTAGTGGCCCATGGAACTGCAGTGTAAAATATGTTCAATAATAATAAAAATGGAACAAACAGGTGACCAGCGCTCTGTAGCAACCAGTGGGGGTGGGGCCAGAGTACTAATAGTCAGTCTGTGGACTGAGTTGAATAATCACCTACAACCTAAAAGATAAACTACAGCAGTGATCAGCTACGAGGTCAAACAGCGGGTGAAAATTGCCACCAAATCATTTTGATCACTTTTTTTTTCTTTCACCATATGGGACTGACACAGACATGCACAGGAGGTGCTGAACTCAATAGCAAACATGCAATGTATGAAAAATAACACCAGTTGGGTAAATCATTCAAACTTATATATAGGCTACACATGTGAACAATAACAAAGTCAATTCAGTTTCATTTGACTATAATATCTTTATTGAAGACAAACCTGGTAGGATGAACAAAAAGAGAGCTGCACTGCACTAGTTTCTTTAAACTAAAACAACCTAGAGTTTATATAGTATCAACATTTTAAAGAAATAGCTTCTTCCCCAAGATCCTACCTACACTTTTCATGTTCTCACACTAAAGATGCAGGTGTGAATGTGACACCACCACCAACGTGGTAAAAAAAAGTGCAGCGTTAGCCTCACGATCTGTGCTTTTACGTAATGAAACGCTAACATGCTGATGCGGGGGTAAGGCAAAGAAGGTCACCGGTGGGTTGTTGTGTTCCAGGATGATCCTGCATGACGCAGCAGGCACAGATGTGATTATGTATGTATGTGTGAGAGCAACCACAATGGAAGCTCTGTGGATATTCTGCCATCCTCCGCTGGATTGCACCACACTTTCAGTAGAAGACTGGCAAGAGCTGAGCAGTAGGAGTCAAAGCCCCTCTAAGTGGGGCTGAAGTATCCCTCAGTGTCATGCATAATTCACATGGAGCTTTAAAAGGTTCATTTACTGTATGTGTCCTCTGTTAATTTGTACATTATCTCTTACAGCAACGTGATTCACATCGCTGGGGGGTTCAAAATTAGTGGATACACCCATAATCATGTTTGTTGCTGTAGTTTAGCCTTAACTAGTAAGTTTAACAAAAAACAACTGTGGAACAATAAACGACGAGATGATGCTGATAACTGAGAAGGATATACATATACAGCTAAACCATAAATAAACACTTAAAACATAAATCATCAAAAATAAACATTAATACAACCAAAAATATAAAACTTTAAAAAGAAAATAAACATGAATGATTATTTCAAGTAAAATGTAAACTAAATTTGTTTCTAAATTATAAACATCTTGTATTGATCATTGCAAATATCTGAATAATAAATAATAATAATAATAATAACAACAATAATAACGTTTGTTATGGACAAACACAATGTCCAACAGTAAAAAGTATATTTTGCATTTGTTATTCTGTAAAATAAACATTTTAATATCGACAAACACAAACACTGATTTTAATATGTCTGTGAAAGGCTCAAATCTTCCAACTTTTATCAGCCAACCATTAAGCCGGTTGTACTTTAGAAGTTACTTAACTGAGTGAGATTCCAAGTGTTGAAAAATAATCAAGCTGAAGTTCTGAAATACAAAGTTTGTCCACCCTTGTCTCTTATAATTTTGCATCTCAGGTGCAGACATTTCAGCAACACAACAGAGTAAAGTTCTGTAATGTCCTTGAGCAAACAGACACACACACACACACACACACACACACACACACACACACACACACACACACACACACACACACATACACACTCTAACACACACACTACATTGTTTATGTCTTTTGACCCACTGACCCAAGAGCGCTCTACCAGCACTCCCTACATATTTATGAAAACACATAGACCGTGAAAAAAACACAGTAGTTTCTCAATCGTCCAGCTCTGCTTCTGTTATCTCAAAACAAAACAGTGCTGGATCAAAACACTGCATCATGAAATCACAGGACAATAAATGGACCTTAGAGAATTCCTCTAGATGAGGCTTTATAGATGTTCAAATCTAATTTACCTTTTAATTTAAAATACAGTACCTCTTCTGAACCTGTGGAACAATAAATAAAGCTTATAAATACAGCAGCTCAACTCAAACTATAATTAAATGCAAAATCCCCTTACACTATGCATAGTAATACTGCACAGCAGCTCCCCACCCACTACTCTTATTTTCTCTTAAACATTATTAGAAGCGCCACTACTTTGAACAGCAAGTAGTAAACCAGTGGGCTGATTAGAAAGTGTGAATCTATAAAACTTTATGAAGGATTCGACTCTGTGAACACTTCAGAGTGCCACGCACACAATCACAGGAACAATGATGCAGTTTCTTTCCCACAGACAGAAGCTTATTTGTCATTTAACACAGAATCTCCTCTCCATGCAAATGTGCCACAGGTTGTATTTCCATGAAGTGAATGTATGTACGTAGCAGTTTGACCGTAATAGGATGAGTTATAGCTGAGATAACTGTCTCCATAGTGAGCGGTGATCGCCCACATGTGAGGCCGCTATACACAGCAAGCAGGTGGGAGGTGAATATATTGTACAAACACTCTTACACTCTACCCTTTCTTACACTGCAGCTCCCCCAGAACTGAAGAATGGTCAGGAAGTAAATCCTATACTAGATCTGTAGTTATAAGCTTTCAAAACCTGGTGCTATTTTGGCTTTTAGTGAGAGCAATAAAAATGATACAGTTTCATAAAGACATTTCCTTCCATAATCCTGCGTTGTCTGCTTCTACTTCTGATTTTCCTCGATTTCACAGACCCCTTTCAACAACCTTATTTTGCTTCAAAAGGAGAACATGAGTATACTGTGCAACATAAACACATCAATATTGGACTATTTAATACACTGTTTAATAATTAAATTCACTGCAAAACTTATCAAGTTACACCTTAACTGTACAGTGTGTAGACGTTTGTGATATCTAGTGTTGGAATTGCATGTTGCAGCTGAACACCCCTCACCTCACCCTCTCCTTCCAAACATGAAAAAGAACCTGTGGTAGCCAGTTGTTATAAAAACTCAAAAGGTGTTTAGTTTGTTCAGTCTGGACTAACGTAAAAAACATGGCGGCCTTCGTAGAGAGGACCCTCCTCGATGTAAATATAAAGTATTTAAATATAAAGGGTCTTTTCTGGGGTAAAGAAAACTACAATTCATACAATTTAGATGAAATGAACTAGTGAAAACATCATGAGGATGATTCTACATTAAATTTCTGCCAATAATTCCTGAAAGTTAAACTAACTGGAAGTTAGTTTAAAATAAAGTGTTCCAAAATTGTGTTTATGTTTGCCAATCTGTGCCAACATCAAAACTTTTATTTTACAGAATAAACAATGCAGAAATCATTTTACATAAATCATTCAAGTTTTTACATTTGGTTTTATGTTTTTTGCCTAAAATATTGTTATTCAAACTTCCAGCCCCCAAATCCCCAATCCACATTGGTTGAGTAAAAAGACTGTAACTGAAGTATAAAATGTGAAGATGAATGAAAAGGAGACAATCTCGGACTGAATACAAAGTAAATCCTTTCATGATAAAGGTGTCTGATCACGCAGCTCTCCTGCTGCAGGACCATCTTGACTTGACACAGTGTAAAATTGATTAGTTTGATGATAGTGGATGAATTGTACCTTTTTATAAAGACTGGATGTCACACTGTGACGAGCGGCTGCTGAATCTGCCAGTGGCAGAACATCTGGTGTCAGCCTCCAATCCACCTCCTGCCCGGAGGAGAGGAGTGGATGGGAGGGGAGGGGAGGTGAGGTGAGGTGAGGAAAGGAGAGGAGGCCTAGCTTTATTTCTGATGTGCCAATTTGATTTGGCCAATTTGTTGTGCAAGAACACATCCATCTGCTTATCTTCATAATATCTAATCATTAATTGTATGATGGACACATAATTCACTAATGTGTTCTCATCAAAGGGATAGTTCACCGAAAAACGAAAGGCTAAAAACATTGTGTGTGACACTGTTTCGAGTTGAATTTGAATGTCGGTGCTTACGGACAGGAGCAGTATGGAGGGATTTTATGTTTTTTGGGGCCACATCTGCCAAATTACCAATACTGATATCAGTCAATGCAGATATTTAAAAAATTGGCAACGATTGATAAAATGTTGTTATCAAACGCTTAAGAAATGTATCGAGGCTTGATATTTTACAATGTAACTATAAACTTCATTATAAATAACTATAGATAAAAAGAAAACACACACAACTAGAACAGAACTCAGAACTGTCCCCTTTTGAAACCACGTAAAATTTCACAAGATCTGGATTTTTATTTGGATCTGCATCAATTTCCCACACTCTAAACTTTTCATCAAGATCCAGAAACTATTCTCTGAGAAATCAAGAAAAAGGGTGAAAAACACGCTCTCACAATGAAGTGAATAAAATCCTAGATCCAAAGCACCAAAATCTAATGATTTCTTCCTTGGGTGATGTCCCACTCCTTCACAAAATTTCATGGAACAACACAGTTTCTGTAGTTTTCACATAATCCTGATAACTAATGAAAAAAACAAATAAATGCATATATTTTCTGCATTGTATATTCTCTAAAATAAAACTTTTCATAATGGTGCATATCACAAACATAAATGCAGATACTGTTATCTGTGAAAGGCTCAGCTGATAAATTGGTCAGGCTCGACTAAATATATGAATAAGACACCTAATCTCATTGAGTGATTCAATGCATCCTGCTTTTTGAGGACTAACTCTCTTCACAGCTCCAGTATAGCAGGTGGCAATAATCCAAAGTGTCAACAGGATGTCTGAGACCTGAAACCTGAGCCCGGTTTACAAAATAGTTTTGCATATGATGTGAGCTTGTGGTTAAACACAAATGAAGTTACTGAATCCTCAAAGACTCCTGATCGATGGAATATTTTGGATCTCAACACAAATCTCAACACTCCATCGGGTCAAATGTGGCTTCACTGCCAGTGTGTGAGCTGAGCTGCAGTTAGAGGGGCCAAGCATCATCAGGCTGAAACTATTAGGTTCAACATCCTGACAAGCGTGAGAACATAAACATGCGTGTGTGTGTGTGTGTAAAAAAACCCTCCACCTCATTCAGTGTGCCCTTGGTAAAGGTCTATATCCATGCTTCTACCAAGGACTGCCAACACACTGAAGACAGCTAATAAAAGATGTGATTCATTCTTATCCAGAACTTATTCACATGCCTGTTTACAGCAAAATGTCAACCCACCCTCTCAGTTATGGCCAGAGGAAAAAAAGGGCCTGTTTTTTTCCGACAACAATAGAAGCAGCTTTGCTATTTTAATGGAAACACTAAAACCACAAGACAGTTTCTGAATGGCATTGATGCACAGCTGTTATCAACCTACTAATTCCACAAACATCTGTCTGTCTGTCTTATGTCCATCTCACACATCTCGCAAACCGTGCACCAAATTGACACTTGGCATGTGTATTTAAATTGCCTGAGGAAGTGCAGTGTCAAATTTGGTGCGATTTGAACATGAGATACGTTCAATATTAATACAATTTGAATAAACAAGCAACCGGCACTCTGCCTGGTAGTGTGTCAGTCTGTGGAGTTGAACATGTCTTCTTCTATGTCCGGAGATAAAATACAGCTGGTTAGCAATTGGCAGCCTGTGGCCATTAATACTGTACCGCCAGATCATTTGAATAATTAGATTTTTGTTTTTCACCATATCAGAATTCGACAGACATTCATGGGAGTGGCTGCTGCTGATTTCTGTCATGTCAACAAAATTCATAAAATCACTTCCTCCTCATTGCAATTTATTTTCAAAGTGAAAGTACAACGTTGCAGCAATGCTTTATACTGAGTGGAGCTTGAGAGCTTTTATTAAAAAGTTCTGAACTTGGGTCTGAAGATCATGGCAATTGTTTAACAGACTCTGATATAGCTGACATGAAATATATGAAAGGATAACACCAGTTATGTGAACAGTAATAAAGCAAATTCAATTTCAGTTGATGAAAAACATTGACCAGGAAGGATGAACACATGAAAGGTTTTCTAACTTCACTCTGCACCATAGACTGTTTATAAAAAGCTCTGCACACAACGTCCAGCACAGAAACAATAAAAAAGTGAAATTATATTGTAGAACTGTTAGAGCAGGACTCACTATTGACAAAGAATAATTCTGAAGTAGCTCTGGAGCAATAACGCAGGGCCATAGAACATCCCATTCCAAGCTGGTATGTTTACAACAACCACTGCACTAGTTGATGTTAGTTCAATGAATAAAGGCAGAAACAAGATACACCAATGGAAAACACTATTAAATAATATATTAGACTTTTAGGGTAATTGCACGTTATAAAATAAATGAGCACAATTCCAGTCAAACTGAGTTTTCATTTCCACCTTGCATTAGTAGGGAAAAATCAACACAATGCATTAGCATGCTTCATCACACAGCACACTTAAGTGGCATGGGAAATTCATGTAATGGGACACCACAATGTCTCAGTGAACTACACACTAAGTCCTTCGACTATTTCAAAGTCCCTGCTTGAGAGCAGAAGATTTAATGAGTGGATTTCAATGGGGAGTGGACATACCACTCGCTATTCAGCCTTCATATCAGTCAGTCAGCCTCAATCCCTGTCCTTCCTCCTCCTCCTCCTCCTCCTGCAGCCACAACGATAAACTTGTATTTATGGTGATTGTGTACGTGCATCACTAGTTACATGTGGCAGCAAATGTTTACATGTGTACACAGATGCTAGACAATATGATAGGCAGTGACGTGTTTCAATCACTGCCAGGGGCAACATGTTCATGCAAGGGCTTCTCAGGCTGTGCACAAACACTCACATAATTTCTCTTTCACTCTCTAATCCTTCTCTAAACTTAAAAGAAGTCCAACTTCTGTGCAGCAGCCTTCCACATGCTGTGGGAAAGATGCTGCTGGAGGCATTAATGTCACTTTACATCTCATTGCTGCACTGCACACTGCTAGCACAGCAGTGCACGGAGTGGAGGGTTGTTGTCAATTTGCTCTAAATGCATCATCACATTAATATTTGAGGTCAATTTTGATAAACGCTGCAGTGGCCAGCACAACCAGCCTGTGTATATACCTGCGGGACACTGGTGTTTCAAGAAAACTTTCTATTTTAGTTTAAGGAGACAAATATGGGTTTATTATTTTAATTTGAAAAATTTCAGAAAACAATCACTAACCTCATAGAGGCAATTGCAGCAGCTCCTCTTTTCAGCCTCTGACTGAAATGGTTCAGTTCTGTCTCTTTAAGGCCCCCCCTCCCGATAATGCCCATTGTTCTATGATTGGCCGGTTACCCCAGTCTGTTGTGATTGGTCAACCATGTCAGCCTCTGCTCTTACTTTACCTGGCATTGTCCTGAGGCATGCCGGACTAGCTGCTAGGCGTGCATTATGCAAATGTGCGGAAGTATGGTCCAGACTTCTGACGAGGTGTTTTGGGAGCTTCAGGAACAGTGTTTTTCTGTGGAGGAGATGAGTTCCCTCTGCACAGACTTCGGGCTGTTAATCTTTGCAGACTTAATGACACACTAGAGGAATAAGAAAAGCCAAAAGAAACTAAACAACATAATATGTCTCCATTAAAAAAGCTAAAAAGCCCAGCCTATAAACCATATGAATCAGACAGAATTTTAATTGACCATCACAGCCATAACTTTTACTGCTTTGCCAACACACTAATTATTTAGAAAATGACAGGAATCTTATAGCCCCCCTTAGAATGTGTTCAGTGTTTTCAAAACAAGTAATAAATCATTTTAACAAAGTAACGGTTTCTGTCTGACCTGACGGTCAAGTTAAATCTCTGGTTCCAACAGATCCGCAGACACAGCTCAGCTGTGTGTGCAGCATGCACCCAAACAAAGAGCGGGTTGCTGAAGGGCACAGAAGAAGATCATAACCCCTTAAAATGTCAATCCTTCCAGCCCCCCCTCATTCCCCCGATGCCCCTTCTCCTGACTGGGCCCTTTCGACAGTGCGCCACAAGCTGTCAGCTGTGACCACAGACTGAGGCCTTACCAAAGCAGAGGGTTACTGACTTTCTGTTGGTTTGAAGCTGATGCTATAGAGAGAGAGAACTGTGGAAACATCCTTTGCCATATAGGTGTAATAAAGACGAGCGTAAGAACAGAGACATGGAGAACTGCTTGTTATCTGAATCTGAATGTTCTGATCCCATGTGAGATTAACAGACCAACTAGCTGGAGCCAGCTGGTGTTTCCTATTTGAGTTTGTGCTGAGGGAGGGTGTCCTCTCAGGTGATGAACACACAAAGTCTTTTGCGGTGTAGTTCTGGTGTGTAACTGAGGCTTCAGATGCCATAATTTCCAATAACGCTGTAAAGGTCTATATCCTTGCATATTTAAGATGTAACTGATGATAAGGTTTTTGTCCACCTCTTCACTGTCTTCGTAGTTTTAAAGTACGGAACACAAACAGATGGCTGCTGTGAAAGGCATACGATAAAAGACTGATTTTGTGAATTGATGCGGGATCATTTAAATCAAGATCCCATCCTTAAGCATAGAAGGTTATAATGCCTACTCTCGGAGATGAAACACACAGACACACACATACGACCACATTTTTGTGAGCTTAGCAGCTACACAGTACTTAATTTTGCTACCAAGAAAAATTGCATTTAGAGCAAAGCAGTGCATAATGTCATCTCAGCAAGGATACTCCCATTTGCAGCTTTGAACAAGCATCCAAAATGTAAAGTTATAATTGTATTAAGCTGAAACTGCTTTAATCACAGAGCAGCCAGAGTGTCCTATTATGACCATTGAAAATAAAACTGTATTTAAAATGTGTTGATGCTTGTTATATCTCACACTACCTGTTTTGTCCAAAATGGCACCACTGTTGGATTGATTCTGTGCGTGGGTGTTTGCATGTTTGTGTGTGTGTACATTCAAGTAGGTGGAGAAAGCAATATTATGGAGTTTCTCTCCTATTGTTATTCAACAGCCTGGTTTTTCATTTTGAGAGGATTATTTCCTCATTTCACGCTTGCATTTTGCAGTGCCTTCCCTCAAAACGCTGCCCTTTCTTCAAAACAGCAACCGCTCGTGTGCAAATTTCTTTCTGCTTCTGCACAACACTGTTGTCTGCACTCACATATCCAGCTTTTTGCACAAATGTCCTGTGATTCAGTTTGAGTCTTTACCCCCCATGCTCAGGCTGCTTCCATGCACTTGTGCAACTCCTGTCAGTCAACAGAAGGACAGGTATGACACTGACCAATTAAATCCTCACTGCCTCACTGTGATTGTGTTCACTTTTCTTCTTACAAGTCCCTTACAGCAGTCAGGAACTGAATAAAATTTGATTGACAAAAATTAGTGGTCAGCTTCACGGTGACATCATGACTGCATTTCCCACAGAATTTATTCAATCTTTAGTGGTAACGAGGGCGCACATGCATGAAGGTCACTTTCCTGTTAAACAAATTCCCAATGACAGCTAAACAAATGAAATAATGAAATTGCATGCCACAATTGCAGCTGAAACGATGAGGTCTGACTGCATGGACAAAAAAATGTTATGGACCATAGCGTGAGCATGCAATAGCCTGTGGAAAAATAACAGCATGTGTGAGCATACGTCATGGGAAAACCCAGACAGACAGAAAGACTCCGGCCAAACTGGTATTAGAATCAAGAACCTCATTTGCCTTGAGGCGACAGTGCTTAACGCTGCACCACCATGCCATATACCATTGATTTTGAAGCCCAAAAACAAACAAAATATTTCAGAAGTTAATGGATCCAAACTCCACAAAGGTATTATACAGGAACTTTTGCATCATCCTCTTGGAAAGATTCAGTAAGTTTGCTTCAAAATTGTACTCAAGGGGGGGGCATTCGGTGGGCGGGGTTGCATTGTGGAGGAAAGATGTGTCATACCCAGACAGTAACTGACATTTGAGTGATTATTGTTGCGGTGACTGATAATGTGAGCATGCAAAATGTTTCCCCTTCATCGTTTAAAGGATGTTCACTATAGGAATGTGTTTCACACCCAAATGAGATGTTTCACTGTATAACCTATGATCTGAGAAATTTTAATAAAATAAAAAATGTATACTGGCATAAATCTGGACAGTCCGTACCAAGAAGTGAGTGTGAGTGTGAAAGGTTGCTTGTCTCTCTTTGTCAGACCTGTGTTGGGCTGGTGACATGTCTAGGGTGTCTCACCCAATGTCAGCTGGGATTGGCTCCAGCTCACCCACGACCCTCGACCAGATAAGCTGTTTAGATCATGGATGGATGGATGCTCTAAATCTCTTTGTGATGCTTTTTACTGTGCTCGAGTGCCAGTAGCTACTTCAGCTGTTTGCAGGAGTTGGAGACCTTAAAGGGATAGTTAACTGAAAAATGAAAATGCACTTATTACTCACCGCTATGACAATGGAGAGGTGGGTGAAGTGTTTGAGTCCACAAAACACTTCTGGAGTTTCAGGGGTAAACAGCGTCGCAGCCAAATCCAATTCAATTGAAGCAACTGGTGACTCCTTCTTTAGATGTAAAAAAACAACAGAAAAAAACACAACACGCCTCCATATTGCTACTGTGGTGTCATGCAAGTTTCCGTAAGCCCCGAGATTCATATTCGACTCGAAACGGCGTCATTTACACAATGTTTTTAGCCTAAATGCCATCTGATGTCCTCCTTGGTGACACGTTCAGGTTCTCACCACACCGGAAAACAGCACACACACAGCATAGCTACTTCCAGTAGGGGACTTTTAGGCTTAAGACATGGAGTAAATGACGCCGTTTGAGACAAATATGTTTTTCGGGCATGCAAAAATACGAGTAGTGTGGAGGCATGTTGTTTTTTGTTTTTTGTAATCACCTTGGCTGCAACACCCTAACACTTCTTAAGTGTTTTGTGGACTCAAACACTTCACCCACCCCTCCATCAGCATAGTGGTGAATAAATAAAGAGTGAATATTCCAATTTTTAGGGAACTGTCCCTTTAACTGCAGTTGCTGTTACAACTAGTGACAACAATCAGCAATGTAAATAAACCAGGACTGAAACCTTCAGCATTTAGGGCCATTTTCAGACATGAACTTTTGAGATGTTCCACACAATTGAGAAGGGACTTTTATTCGATTTTTTCTTTCACATATGAAGAACGCAGCAGGAGATGCTCCAGCCAGATGCGTTCAAAGCAACAGGATAATCTCCAGAGCGTTAAGATTAGAACAAGCATGCAGGAGGGGTGTATAAATTGCACTTTGGAAATTACATGTTTTGTTTACACCACATCGGCCCAAATAACCAAAACCTCAAGTCTCGCTGTCTGTCTAATTTGACATCTTTGTCTGTTTCATCTACATGTCTGACACCTCTCTTTCATCCTGACATATTTGTATTCTTTTAGTTTTTTCAGTTTTGTGTCTATCACCTGTTAGAAATGTCATCAACACGATCTCCTGCTGTGTTCACACGTGAACTCACCCTGACTCCGGAGAAAATCCTGAGCCTCTGATGTTTCCACATTCATGAATGGCAAGCGCTGTATAAATGTGTGATTGTGACTTGCACTGCTAAGTGCTTTGAGTTTCCAGGCTTCGATAAGACTGGGAAAGCACTATATGAATGCAGTCCATTTACCATTTACCATAACTCTGAGGAAAGCAGCAGCAGGGTGAATTATCAGAGCTGACCCCCTGGCTCATATTCTTGTGTAAATTAATACAACTTAATGTATACAACGGTATGACTGCTAACAGGGAGCAACTTGCAAATAGGTACCCTGCAAAACTTCACAAGATAAATTTAGTCCACTTCAACAACTCTACTTCATGGCCCTCTTGAGTCATCTCAGATCTCTTCTTCATTTCACCAGAAAGGAGACAACAAAGATGGAAGATTCATCACTAGTTGATGAAAAGGGCACAATGACTCCCCAATATTCCATAAATGCATGTTTTCTTTAGATACTTGATGAGAAGTGTTGTATCTCATGGAGTAAAAATGAAAGAAAGTGCAGTGGCAGTGAAAGACAGCACAGTATTTACTTTCTCTACTTAAGGAAATGAATGACGTAGAAGGCGAGCTGAACGGCACTACTGATCTTCTTTTCTCCATGAAGTGCCTAACCTGCATATCCTTTTTAAAATCTCCTTCAACAAAAATAGACTGCGAGACAAAATGGAGATACAACGAATTAAGTTTCCCCCCAACCTTTTCTTTTTAGCAAAGAAAAAGAGGACCGACCTCTTTTCCTGAATGAATGAAAATGACCTACACAGTGGACCTGCATGAATCTAAATTGAGTCACCAAGGGTATCCTGTGCAACAGAGTTCTGTTTGATTGGGAAACTGCTCCCCTGCTGATTCAAGAAAGGACAGGGGGATGGCTGTGCCCACTGGGCCTTGTGGGGAGAACGTAACAATGGCGTCTCAAGCAGCCAGTCCAGACTGAGCACACACAACCTGTGGTCTCTCTTTCTTTGAGTGTCAACTAAACATGTTCCGATACCATTTCCAAAACCTGGACCTTGTATTTTGGTCAATAATGAGAGCTGATCCCATACCAGTGCATTAAAAATAATAACTTATATAATAAAATGTATTTTAACAGCTGTATGCTTTAGGGAAGTGATGATTGCTATCATTGTTGTTTGGCCTGGCTCAGGGTTAAACCCTTTGAAAAGAAAATTCATACAGAGAATGAATTGAATGAAATGAATGAAGTTCTTTTAGTATCTAGCTTGACAGTCATTACTAAAAAAGAACACAGATATATGAGAAAGAACAAAATAAATCGAGGTATACACAACAATGAGTTCCTTTAAATATCTTGAAACTGAAGTCTTTTGTTGTTGTTTTTCTTGAAGCACTTTCCAGAGTGAAATATTGCCAAATTGCTAACATTGTAGCTAGTTCCAACTAACAGTACAGCTATGACTTCCTGCTCTGTAAACAGTACCAGTGGCTGTGCTATACTGTGCAACTGCTGTTTGGGAGCAGTGAGGAAGAAGAGATTTCTGGTTTTATCTTGGTGAATGAATATAGTTTAATGACGTGTTATCAGATCTTTGCATAGATTTGCGAACTGACCGATACCCAAACCAATATTTTATCAGTATCGCAGGCATATCCAACACTGGTATTGGAACATCACACTCTTAACTTCAATAACACTTTCTCATTGGTGATGAAACTTCAATATCAGACTATGTATGCAACTATAATAACTGAAATGGTTTATATATCCAACAAGCACCAACTTTTGTTAAAACTCACCAATATTGTTAAATTCAGGACTGGTGTTTCCTGATAAATGTTATATTAAAAATAATGGTCACACATTATTAATACTTTATTGGGATCAATAAAGTATTTCTGATTCTGATGACATCAATATCGATGACAATCGTTTTTACATTAATTCAGTCTCAATATCATTTGATATTGTTTTCAAGAGCAAATCTTCACATATGATATTAAAGCTGCTCAAGAATAGCAAAGCACAATCATGAGATTTAAATTATAGTCCAATGGTTTTCAGTTGTGTGTTACACTGGTATGTGTCTGCCTCAGCATCTGGATGCAACAACTTTATCTTCAAGTATCAGATGAGGATGATCAGACTGGGCTCTGAGAGGTTCATCATCAACATCTGAAATCCAACAGCAGCTGTTATGCTGAAGGCTTTAAACAGATTTCATCGGATGAATGTGAGATGTTTGTTTTAAGACAACTGTATTAAAAAACATTCCTTTCATTAGAACAGTATTAAAGGTCTTTTTTGCTATTGTTTAATGATTGACAGATGTTGCAGCCTCTCACACTTGGCCACACTGGCCACACTGGTTGCCTCCTCTTTATCCTACCTCAGCCTTCCTATATCCAAACAATCTCTGTCGCATATCCAATGACCACTCATCTACACTTACACATACACTTACACATACACAGGTTGTTTGGTGTTAGGGTATATGGAAAGAATAACAGCGGGGTCCGCAACTTGTAGTTGAATATCCATGTTGCTTTGACACTGGTTGCAGAGGCTATTGATGATTGGGGTCATGTGATAGGAACCTGACAAATCAACTAAGGCACGTCGTTATTGAAAAGATCCAATCAGCAAGATGTTGTGAGCTTGTGGGTCATCGTTTCCAAATGTCTTTCTGCCCATCCAGATTATAACACAGGTTCTCTAGCTTCAATATGAGCCAGGTAATGTCTAGTCATCCAAATAAGACTATATGGTCACAAGCCACAGGGAGATCCCCTATGTTCCTCTCCTGCAACCCACGTATCAAAATAAGACGAATCGAAACACAAGCTTAAGCCTCGCAGATAAACACACACAAATCCAGCTTTACTATAAAAAAGTCCATAAATCATTGTTGGATGGTTTTTGCAGTCAATGTGTAAAGTGTGTCTGCGGCTGCAGCCTGAAAGGGAATACTGGTGTAAGGTTTTATTACATCTTTATGGTGCAAGGTTTACAACTACATTTGTCTGTGATTTGGAGGTGCAGTTTCATATTTCCATTCAAACGCAAATTTAGGAATGGGTTTGCTCAATGCCTGTGACCACCACAGTGCAGTGACTCTGGGAAGGTGACCTGTCGCCCTCCACCTTCGTCTAATATGATGTGGAGGAGCCCCTCTGCCTGCCTCCATGGCCTCTAGCTGACCTCCCTCCGCCTGCAGACAGAACACTTAACATTGCTTCCCCACCTGTAGAGATGTCTGAGGAACAGGGCCAACTTCAAAGCCCTGCAGTGATTGGGCCGTGATTACCACGGGCACTTGACTCATTTCACCTCCTCTGAAGGACTAAACTTTTGGGGAATCAGGCATGGAGATGTGGAATTCTTTTGAAAGGAAATAGGAGATTTAAGCCCCCTTCACAGGTGCATTTCAGGATCGGGGTGATTTAAATCGATATTTCTTTGAGTAATGCATCAGTGGAAAAAACACATTGCCCTGGTACAATATGTGAAGAAATGTAAACGGGAAATGTTTCGATTACGCATTTTTTTTTTCCTTTTCTTTTTTTCCCAATGAATGATAATGAGGGTAATTTCTCTGCAATTGCACAGATGTTTGCAAAGGATTGTCATTTTGCATCAGTTGAAAATACTTCAATAAAGCGGCACTGCTGCAGTGACATGAAAGCCCAACTGAGTTCAACAACAACCGTCATCTCTGCTCTGCTTTTCTGCAGCTAAATGCCAGTGACAGGAACAGAATTCACTGTGGTAACTGATCAGGTGCCAAGCGCCCTCTCCCCAGTGCCTTTCTGCACCGGAGCCCTCTGTGGAGCTGGCATGGCTTGGCCCATCCAGGCCATGCCAGGGGCCTGGCAGCCACGGGCCCTGCTTTGTAGCTCTGCCCTGTCTATTGGAGCCGTCTCCAAATTAGACTCGACAACTGTCGGCTGCCCATCTCAAAGACCTAAGCAAAGACTTTAGACAGGGGCAATAGGTGGAGTGAATAAGTTGTGTGGGTAACACAGCAAACAGGCTGATTTGTTATAAATGACCAACAAATGACCCAAAAGAAACCGAGAGAGACCTCACTAGTGTTATACCCAGATCAAATATAAGCTGATATGCCTGACACATTCAAGGATTTATTATGTCGATGTCAATAAGGCTGGAGTCAGAGCCTTTGCAACACAAACACAATAGGGAGATACTGTGAACCAGGCCAGCAATAAAAAATGAAATCGGACAGAGGCTTTTGTAAGGCTTCCTACATTTGATCATGGACGTATAGGTGATAGAGACACTGCTGAGATTTACTCAAACATGCATGATTTCCTCTCCAGCTATGTGAAACCATCTGGCCCGAAATACTCTGTGATGATTAATATTCCATATCAGTAAAAAGAACTACAGCCCTCACAGCCTCAATAAGCTAAAGGAACATTTTGTTGGGATATGCTACCATCACATCATATATATATATATATATATATATATATATATATACTACATCACAAAGGTCTGTGACTAAGCACACAGATACTAGAGCACATCCATGTTTACAGCATATAACATGTGACACTGCTCACGTCTCAGCAGAAACCGTCGATGAGATGATATGTGGCCTGGATGTTTTCTTTGCCTTCGACCTAAATCACAGGTTTTCGCACGGAAGCTGAAGTTGAATTGCATCGAGGCACGTACACGCACAGAGAGGCAGGTGCACCTGTCTGCAGCGGCAGCCTATTGTGTTCACTGTCCACTGAGCCATGCATCGGCCTGTCGTGTGTGTACGTGCGTGGGGAAATGCAATAAATAAGTGTGTTTATAAAAGCAGCTCAGTGTCTTACCGTGGTGTTTTCACTCATTGCTCCCCATCGTAGCGTTTTCAGTCCAGACCTCTGACGAACCGTTAATTCCTCTCCCCCTCTCTCTCTCTCTCTCTCTCTCTCTCGCTCATCCCCATGTCATATTTCTCCGCTGCAGCAGAACAAAGCCACGCCCCCTCCGACAGTCACAGCCGCGTGACGTCAGCCGGTGAGCAGCGTTGGTTGTGCACACGCCCTCGCATTGACGTGCGGCCTGGAGCCGCTAGAGGCCACTGTGACTGAAAAAGAGAAGAAAAAGGGATCACAGCTCAGAGCCTCTTGATACTTAATTACTTATATTTTATAGTTTCACGTGAAAACCTGGAAATAATTCAACATTTTTGAAATGAAGAAATGAAGAGGGAGTGTTTAAGGTTCCGCACTTGTTCCTCAGACTTTCAAAAGCCGCTTCATCACAAAATAAATAAGAACAGAACAGAACAGATACTTTATTGATCCCTCAAGGGGAAATTCGTTTTACACTCGTTTTTGTACATGCATTTTTTCACCCTGAAACACAATCCCACACACACAAAGGGCTCACAGACATGCAAATGTGGAGAGAGATGGTGGAGTGATGGGCAGCCCCGGAGAAGTGCCTTGCGAGCAATTGATGGGTTCAGTGCCTTGCTCAAGGGCACCTCAGCAGTGCCCAGGAGGTGGACTGGCACCTCTTCAGCTACCAGTCCAACTTCCAATATATAATATATATAATGTTGGTCCAGGTGTGTTGGTTTTTATGTGTCTTTTGTTTGTCTGTCCAGTTGTTATGGGTTTCCAAGTGTTATAGTTTTAATGCTTATTTTGTTTCCAGTTGTTAAGGTTTTTAGGTTTTGTGGTTTCCCAGGTGTGTTGTTTTTTTGTTTGTCCAAATGTCCTGCTTTTCCATGTGTAGTAGTATTAAATATGTTTTTTTCCAGGTGTTATAGATTTACAGGTAGTGTGTTTTGTCCCTGGTGTTTTTAGAGGGTTTTTCTTTGTTTTCCATGTGTGTTGGTCTTCAGTTGTTTAAGTTTTCCAAGTGTTTTTTTTTTTTTTTTTCAGGTGTGTTGGTCTTCTTGCTGTTTTGGTTTACCATGTGTTATAGATTTCCAGGTAGTATGTTTGTCCCTGGTCTTTTGGTTTTCCATGTGTGTTGGTCTTTCAGGGGTTTTGGTTTTCCGGTTGTTATAGTTTTTAAATGTTTTTTTTCCCCCTCCCAGATATTATAGATTTCCAGGTGGTATATTTGTCAAAGTGTGTTTGGTCAGGAGCCTCCCTGTTTTCATTCACTGGCATCAGACGCTCCTTGCAAGCAGACACTGTGATGTTCGGGGACACAGACAGTGGCTGTTCGCTCCTGGACTCCTTTCAGGATCACTTGCTGAATGCTGCTGCTGACCGCAGTCCACGTTCATTGTTCAGTCTCCACTCGGACCAACTGGTCCTGCGAGTTATTCTCTGGGCAGGTGTGTGGTGTAGCCTTTCACATATCGAGCTGGCAGCGCAGAGGATCAGGAGGGACCAGCACTGCTGCTGCTCAGGCTGCTGCACGGACACTGCGTCTCTTTGGGGACAAACCTGTTTTTTGTTTCTCCTCCTCACTTCAAGCCAAAGTCTTCGGGCACAGCCATGAGGTCGGTGATCGCCTGTCTGCTGCTCGTCCTCTGCTCTGCGAGATTTATTGTGGGTAAACCAGCCTCGTCGCCCTCCTGTCCGAGCGGACGGTTCATGCTGAAGAGCCAGTGTGTCCTCTGTCATCCCACCTGCTCCGAGTGCGTCGGACATGAGCTGTTTGAATGTACTACCTGTGGAGTTGGTGAGCATTATTTTACACACACACACACACACACACACTTTCAACCCTAAATGCATGGCCGTGCATACATAGCCTGCACCCCCTCGAGTAAATTGTAGCTTATGATGGATATTTTAATCATAGGGGCTCATAATATAATATAATGCTTTTGATAGGGTTTCAAAAATGTGTTTTTGTTTAGTTTCCAGCAACAAATAAATCAGCAAGGCTTTACAACATTTTTATCCTCATACGATGGATTTCATGTGTCTGTCTCTTCATTTATGGCCACTGGCTGATCTAATGTCCCCTTTGATGGCAGATTAAAACAAAACCCTGTCAAATATTCTTTAATCCATTTGAAAGGGAGGTGGAGTTTTTCCTTTCAAAGCAACACTGTACTGGAAGAAAAGTTGTTTAAAGGCTTTAAAATGAGAGGAGTGGCATTCAGCTCTGGTTTATCATTTACTCTTAAACAATCATGAGTGCAGCCTCTAGAACTTGTTGATTTTTTTTTTTTTTGGGTCACAGGGGCACCTTTTGAAATCAAGGTGTGATCATTTTCTCCCGTGTAATCTGATCACGTCAGAATGGGGCCTTTGTTAATCTGAGGGAAAAAGGGAAAAAATATCCCCTCGGGCTGGAAGTATTACTGTTGCAGTTCACTGGGCTCAACCCATGGAACCTGTAAGTCCCTTTTTCTCTCTGTCCCTCACCCACACATCCCTTTCTTTTTGACTGAGCCACAGACATTCATTTTTGCTGATTCTTATTCAATGTACACTGCTGTTGAGATTTCTGTGCAGAGTGTGTGATCCTGGTGTGTGTACCTGTTCAATGTCCTGTGTGAAGGCACATAAAAAAAGATCTGCACCCTATTCCTCATGCTCTGTGTTGTGTTGTCATATAAAATCCACAGTTATCTGTATGTGCTGTTAAAGGTTTCTTCCCTGTCTCACACATCTTCTGAGTGGATGAGACAATGCTGCAACTCATCGGCTTCCAGAGGTGCCTCAGGTGCCACAGCTAGGCTAGGGACAAGTGGCACTATATTAATCACCAGGACCAACACAAGCCCCTGTCTCTGCCCACAGCTCTGATCCATCATCTGCCTCTGACTGCCCTTGTTTACATTATTTGGAGCATCATCAGTCGGTGATCTCACATGGCGAGGTTGTCATCTACAGGCCCTGCAGTCAACACGCTGGACCGCAGCCATCAGTTAATGATGCTGTTCATGAGTTTGACATGCACTCGTTTTGCCACAATTTCAGTTTTTTCCGTCAAGGACGCACGATCAGTAAAATGTTGTATGAATACTCATAATTGTTATAATTGTGCTGATCCACATCTCTGCAATATGTGTCTTTACTTTGGGCCCTGAACTTTCACACTGCGGACAGCAGGCTCTTTTATCTTTTCTCCATCCCATGTAATCATCAAGCTCTACCTCACTATTTATTAAGAGAAGCTCATTGATTTTCAGTTTTATAAAAGCATTGCAGGAGTTCCACATGGTCAATGGCATCCTAATCAGAGGAGAAAATGAACAGGCTGTATGGTAACAAGTCCTCTGTGCCCCCCTCTTCCTCCTCCTCCTCAGATGAAGATGGACAGGAACGTTTCCTCCACCAAGGTCGCTGTCGAACACATTGCCCCCGGGGACTCTATCCTGACAGGGGTCACTATGCCTGCCTGCCCTGCATCACCAATTGTGAACTCTGCACAGATGGCAACATATGTGCCAAATGCCGGGAAAACTACAAACTCCAGAATGGGGTCTGCCAAACGGCATCCTGTAACACGGGTAAATCTAAAACAGAGTTTCTGACTATAGGCTGTAAATTGAGAGACACTCAGGCTCTTTATGGTGGATCTCGTGTGTTTCAGGGCAGGTGCAGGACCCTGATACAGGAGAGTGCATTGACTGTGAGATGGGCTGTAAAACGTGTTCCACAGGTACGTTTCATATAACTCCTGTATCAGACTAACATCACTGCACAGTGAGGGGAATCAACAATGTATGTCAAAACCTCAGTGAAAAAATTATGCACATTGCTGTTTTTTTGTTTCACCATGAATTTTAATTAATCACCTTTTCTCATTTGCACACAGACGACCCTGAGATCTGCAGCAGCTGTCTTGAAGGTTACTTCCTGTGAGTTTCTTGCTTTATTATTCTGTCTTCCCCTATCGACTGCCGTATTATCAAATGTATTCTCAGGTATTCATTTAGAAACCTAACATTTAGTAATGAGGCTGCAGAAAGCAGCTTCACTTATTCTGATTAATCTTTCTGTCAAAATGCCAATTGCAGTTTTCCTGAACCTATATTGTCCTACCGTGCACAACAAAATGCTTGTTTTGTCTGAACAATGCTCCAAACCCAACAACATTGAAGTTACAATCACAGAAGATTAAGACATTCAGCAAAACAAACATGCAGTATCTGTGATTTGGCATTTTTGCTTAAAAAATTACTTGCAATTAACAATCATCAAATATGTTGCAGATGAATTGCCGGTCAATTGAGTGATAGTGTCTATTTAATTCAATAGAATGAATAAAGTTTGATTTATTCAATACATTTTTTTCAGCGGTTTTAATTTATGGACATTAAATATGCTGCCAGGACACAATTAACCTCAAAGTGACCTTGTAATTTTCTGTTATTTTTTTCATTGCCATTGTCTTGGTAGATAAAGAGTTGGGTAATACAATATGCAGTTTGTGGAATAATACCACCAATTGCACAGCAGCATTTGGTATGTTATTCTCCACACTGCAAGGAGCCACATTTCACCTGTATCCCTGTTTATGCCGGCTTATCGCTTAGACCCAGTGTGTAAAGCCGGCTGCAGAGCAAGAACAGACCTCCAATTGTGCTCCCACTCCCTTGAGTTAGGGCTGAGAGGTATTGTGTGATTCAGGTTACCCTCAATTTTGAGTCATACCCTGTTACCTGAGCCCTGGTTTGAGCACAGACCAGTGGGCTGCCTCACAGAGATACTGAGCGGAGTGTGATCCATGTTGTATGTGAGGAGGAGAGAGAAAGAAGAGAGCGAGTATAAGTGGAATGCCACACAGCGAACAGAAGTGTAATTATATAGGGTGCGTGGTCTTGACTTCTCTGCCTGCTCTCTGAATCACAGCAGAGGAGGGGTTGAAGGAAAATACACCACTTCACTGCTTGTCCATCAGTGCAGTGAAATAAGCTGCTTTCAGACATTCACTCAACTCAGGGATCCTCCGGACATTTACACACACACACAATGCATGACTGTGCATAGCCTGCACCCCCTCAAGTAAATTGTTAGTTATGATGGATATTTTAATCACACATGCCTCCAGAGGGGCTGTATGTGTGAACCCAAATATCTAAGTGAGCGCCTCTGGACTTTCTGGAGACTTTCTGTTGATGACATTTTTAACATGTGACAGTTGCAAAAATAAAAAAACCCCAAAAAGAATACAAATACCTCAGGATTCATAAGTGGCACCATACACGTAGAAGACATCAACATAGATGTCAAGAGAGTTTTTGGGGATGAGGGCCAACACTGGTGTCAATGTGCTGTTTTCAAAAACAAGATTTTAAAGATGTGGAGGGACAGGTAGTCTCAATCATTTCTGTGGCTGCAGTGCTCTTTTCAACCTCCACTAGAGGCAAACACCAATAAAAGAGATCCGATGCGGAGCACGGGCTGATCATTAACTGCAGGAAGAGCCTCACTGTGATAGATCTTGATAGTTTTCAGCACTTGCAGAAATTCTGCTCCTTGAGGTTGAAAAATGTTAACATGAGAAAGCACTGGCATAACTGTGAATGGACTCGGCCAGTGTTACTCTGGCATAGAACACTGCCTTTTGAAAAGAGTCACAGCATGATGGATGCTTGGTATTTATTGACATTTAGCTCCCTCTCCAAGGAGCTAGGTTCAGCTAAATCAAAAATAAATTGCTGTGATTCATTCTCAATATGGCTCATACCAAGCGTTCTTAAGTAAAGGCACATTTTCACCTCTTCATAGCAAATTCAAGGATTAAAGGCTCCAAACAAAAGTTGCTTTGGAAATGCTGATGTGCTTCCCTGGAATGGATCATCTGATATTTGCACAGAGCGATTCTTAAACATCCCGCAGATTCTTAAGTTGTGTAGTGTTGCCAGGCCAGCTGCTATTGTGAGTGAGTTGATGGATGCTGTGTGGCGCCTCCAGCTGCGCCTGCTCAAACAACCACCACATCCTAGCACCAAATCCACGGCAACGCAGGCGGAGGGGCAGATCAGGTTCTCTCATATAGAAAGACGGCAGAGGAGGCAGCATAGGGTGTTGGACTGTGTCATTTAGGAGCTTATGGCTGTTCAGCCTGTTTTGTTTAAAGTGTTAAAAGTTGAGGTCATTCTTGCTTTAATGTTTTATGTGTGACATCTTTGCAACTCAATATCTCAGCTGCTTTAGGCTAGATTATTTTTTGTCAGCTCTTGTTTAATAGCTCAGTTAACCCTAAAAGCCTGTTACGGCAGGTTAAATCTCCCCCATGCCTCTGGGCTACAAATACAACACCAATTAACTTTCTGCCTTAAGAGGAGCACAGAAGTGTGATAAGCTGAAAGAAAAGCAGTTTGTTATGTCTGTTTGCCGTCCTTACTGATGATTGATTAAGTGCACTTTTAAGCAATGAAGCCAACAATACGGACACATTGCATGTTGGGATTGCCTCTTGCATGTCTGTTTGTTTTCATCCATTTGGGCAGAAGATTCATTCAGCAACACCATCCTTCAAGCATCATGCAATGTTTTACTTTGAAATAGTAGATTAGGTTGATGGTTCACTGACCTGCAACAGGGAGAATGATGCACTTATCACTTCTTGCTGTATGTAACTTTCGTGAGCAGGTATGATCTGTGTGACATCCGGAGAAGGTCCGCACAATGGCATCCAGACTTTCTCCGATATTTGCCTTTCACACATGAATGGGATCTTGAAAGCAGCTTGATGGCTTTAAATGCCAGAATCAGTCCCAGCGTTTATCTTTGATATTCAGCAAGGAAACCTTTAAAATACTAAAAATTCTGAGTTTGGTATATTTGATTCAGCATGCAGCTCTTCTGATTCAGGAAGACAGGAATCATCAGAGCCAACAGAATAAATTACCACTTGTGGCTGCAGAGGTCGCTGTTGCTCAGTAAAAGCTACATAGCATTCCTATAAATCACAGTAGGAGCTTTGTTCTGGATGATAACCAAATAAAAAAGTTATTTGTTTTTGTTAACTGTGTTGTCCAGCTTGAGTCCACACCTTACTAGAATTTCTCACTCTCACAGACCTAGTTCTGCCTGAACGATTTGCAAATGGAAAATAGATCAATCAATCAATCTATATTTATAAAGAAGAATCAGTTAAAATGCAACTAAAAGTGCCTTATATATATATATATATATATATATATATATATATAATAACACTTAAACATAAATAAAAATATATCCAGCTCCTCTGAGCTCCTCTTGGAAGCTGTTCCAGTGACTTGGGGAACGGTCTTGGCTTTTGTTTTGAATTAGACCTTTGCTTTTTCAGTTTCAGACACCAGTGTCGCAGACACTGTCCCCAGAGCACCTATGAGGACTGGGGCAGGGGCGAGTGTTTATCCTGCCCAGCTCTGTGCACAGATTGCAGGAGCAACACACGCTGCCTTGCCTGCCAGCCTGGTTACTTCCTCCACGGTAACATAATAGTCACTTCTTCATATATATATTACAACCATATCACAGGGTTCAGATGGCCAATGTTTTTTCTGTTGAATATACTCTAACAAAATGAGTTTGCATTTAAAGTAATTTTAGTGATGGTATTCTGGGTCAGCAAATCCATAAGATGAGGTATGCACATCTTTGGTTTATGTTAACAAGGAATGAGTAGTGTTGCTAGTCAGATTAGTCAGTGAGATAGGCTTCAATTCAAGTGTTTATTGTCATTGAACAGCTGTACAACAAAACGTATGTGCAACTCCTCTCAGTGGTACAAAAAGACAATTAAGAAAAACATAAAAATAGTTAAAAGAAAACAAAGATCTAAGATCGACCAACAATTCATCATGTAAAAAACAGTTGTTAATAAAGAGATATTGCATAGATAAGATAAATTAGTATAGTACTTGCACCAGGATAATATAATATTATTACACATTACCAGTGATACTGCACAGACCTGAGCTCAGTTCACAGTTCTACTGTGAATTCAGTTCTTTTATAGCAGATGGATAAAAACTATTCAAGAATCTGGAGGTGCAGCTCTTAATACACCTGTAGCACCTCCCTTCTGGGTGTGAGGAGTCCTGGGTTATGTTTGTGGCCCAACGCTGGCATCAGACTCTGTATATGTTGGTGAGAGCAGGTAGTTGAGTGTTGTTGATGTTCTGTGCTGATGTAATCACTCTCTGTAGAGCTAATATGTCACAGAGAGTGAGATCCTCGCAGGGTAAACAGGAGAGATGGATGAAGAGGAAATCAGATATTTTCTTAAACCACTTAGAAATACAGGTTGAAAAGATTAATAAGTAATAAATTATATATTTTCTTCCATATAGTGTCTGCTGGGTTTTCCAAGAATACTATTTGATGAATCAATTTGTACAAGGAAAATAATTTACTCTGTGTACTGCTCTGCCCTGTCAGGAGGTGAGTGCATCAAACAGTGTCCACAGCAAACCTTCAGTGACTCCAGTGGGTGGCGCTGTCAGCCTTGCCAAAGCTCATGCCAGACATGCTATGGACCCCGATCAACAGACTGTGAGCTATGTATTGGTGGGAACCCTTCTCTGCACGGGCAGTGCCCTCTGGTTAACTGCCCATTGGGACAGTACTTTGACGGTATGAGGAACAACCTTTTTAAGCTTTTGTTGAATTATCTAAAAAAAAACAGTTTTTATAAAATGTACAGGCTTGTGAGTGGCCTACACTCCGGAGCAGGTCAAGTTGGAGATGAGAGATCAAGCAGTATAAAAGCACAGCCCAATCATCACTCAATTCCACTGAAACACAACAGCAACTTTCTTAAAGGATCCTGTGGAGCAAAAAAAAAATGATGAGGATCCTGTGGAACTGGATGTGGACGACAAGCATCTTCAGAAACCGACTCAATTATTTTTGCCAACTCCAATGAGTAACTTTATTAAAGATATAGATTCTCATAGGAGGGAACGATAAACCTCTGTTAACTGCTGGAGCTGAATATAACCAACCTGACACTAAGAGCAATGTGCTCACAGTAACACTGAACACATTGATCGACATTTCTTTACTTGTGGGAGTTACTGATATTGATTTACTGGGTGTGTTAGCAGCAGGATAACCAGATATAGTTTTATACTTTTATTCTTCCCTTTAAGTAGGTTTATCCTATGAAATGTAATATGTATTTGGAATAGGGGATAGATATTTTACAGATTTACTTTTGACAGCTTCCCTCACTGAGACTTGAACAGCCCTCACCAAATGACACTACACTGTAGCGCGGTGCACACTCTCCCTAAACAGTTGACTTACCGAAATGATAACCACCTTCATGTGACTGCTTACCCTGATTGTGATTGTTGGCTTAAGTTCAACCGGATATCAGAAAGATATCCTGGGTATGTTGAACTTGCTTCGTATTACGGCCCCAGTTCTTCATGTGGCATTTGTCACCACACTGAGTGGAGAGCAGGAGACAAGCTCAAGTCAAAAAACAAAAATGTCTTTTTATTAAGGCTGAGTAAGATCTACAGGAATGCAGCTCCAACAAGCAATGTACAAAATAAGTCCAGTAATCAACATGCAGAGAAACTCACAGGAAGCTGACAAATGGAGACTTGCATACACAAGGGAGGCAGGGAGAATTGAACACAGGTGAAAAACATCAGGAACAGGGGCAGACAATCATAAGGGCGAGGAAACGGGACAAAGGCAGGAAATAAAGTTAGAGACACACAAGAAACAACTTTTCAAAATTAAACAGGAAACAGAGAACTCAGTGTAGAATAACCAAACAGAACCCAAATCCAAAACCAGAGGGAAAAAGACAGATCAGAACAGGTGACACAGAACAAGTGGTTCCACATCTTTCTTAGACTCTTCATTGAAGATCATGCTTGATTTGAAACATATAGTGCCTTTGCATGGAACATTTTCTGCCTGCAGTTCTTGTACAAATCCAAACTCTCTGGATGGCCAGCATCTCTGGGGTTTGAATTTTTTAATATTCTATTTTTTAAGAAATTTAAAAAGATATATTTCATTGCATTTATGTTTGGCCACAGCAACTCAGAGGGTCATAGAAATCACAGGAAGAATTCAAAGGATAGATAGAAATTTCCATTACAAATGATACTTACTGGCTTGCTTGAGCTTAAAAACTTGTGTTCATGATTATTCAAATTAAGAACAAAACCTTTGAAATTCCTTTTCAATAATGTGAAAAAAGTAGTTTAAACAACTTCATTTTAAAGAGTAATCCACTTAAAAATATGTTTTTACTGTCACAATTCTTAAGTAAGTATAGTTAAAAATACCTTTGATTGCAGAGGAAAAGATAATTCCCCTAACTCAATGTTGATCGTTGGTTAAAGGTAATTTCTTTATAAGTTTTCCTAACTCAAAAAAGATTGATGCAATCTGTTGCGTTTCTTTTGTTGTGTCTATCTGGACAATAGTTTTTAGGACCTATAGGTTGAAGGACAATCTACTACTCTATATGTCACCCTTCCACTGTACTGCGTCACCTTCCATTCAAGAGTCGTTTTTTTGGAGCACTTTCTAAAGGCTTCTCTGACTTGAGCACCTGTTTACCCCTTTGGTGTAATGACAAATCTTCACTTTTGAATCAAAAGCACTCAGACAAGTTATCTCCAGCAGTTGAGAGGCTGGTTTAGTGTAAACTTGGAGTACAGGAAGTTGAGCCGGAGCTGACGGAGGAGCAATGCAGGCTGAGGCAGAAGATTAAAGAAAACAGAGACACAATATAGACAGTCAGGTGCTGGGTGAGGAATAATGCAAATGCCAAAACTGTAAAAGTTCAAATAAACCTATAGTCATATAGACACACCCAGCCAGACAAACACACATCGACAAACAAAGGAACAAAGACAAACCAGGGACAAAGCTGGTTAGGAATGTCACCTTATCATAGAATTTGACGTCTGTGTTAAGAAATCATCAGTATAGTCCAATCATACAGGGTCCTTATATTTATTATTAATTAATCAATTTATGGAGCACTATCAAAATTCAAAATTTCAATTAGAAAGTGCTTCACTAGGCAGCTGTTATGACAGCAAACAATATGTCATAAAATCATCAGAATTGTAAGATCAAGGAAGTCTCTAGGAGCAATTTGTTGTACAGTCAGCAGCAGTATTCACATTCATCAGGCAAAAAAATTAATAAATGAAAAGTTAATCATTAAAACATACTAAGTATCTTAATCTTAAACCTAATTAAGATAAGATATTAAAATCTCATAATATAATTTAAAAGGTCATTGGCAACTATGGACAGGAGGTGGCAAGGAACAGTGCAATGAAACACAAAAGAAGAAAAGCTTAAATGATCTCTTCATAAGTAAATAAAAAACCTCACTCTAACAACATTTTAAAAACGATGAAATATTATGGTAATTTAAAAAACCCATATTATACAACTGTAGAATTACAGAAAACAATGATTATTTTGCAAAATGATGCAGTCAGTAGTCCAGTGCAGAATTATGCTTCTTACCTAAGAAAACACTGGTGACTTCAGAATCCTCGTAAAACTGCATAACTGCATCAGTTGATGAATGAGGCCCATTGTTACTTGAGAAACTACAAAACCCCACGCAGAGTTGCAGATGTATTAAATGCATGATGGATACTGTCTTTATTATTTCACTTTCAGGGGAAAATAGTGAATGTCACACGTGTGATGCATCCTGTAAGATCTGCTTTGGTCCTCAAGCACAGGATTGTTCTTCTTGTTTCAAAGGTACAAATCTTTACTCTTGTCGGTCATGACATTTGGTTTAATCATTATTCCAGGTCTTATTGGGCATTGTGTGTGTGTGTGTGTGTGTGTGTGTGTGTGTGTGTGTGTGTGTGTGTGTGTGTGTGTGTGTGTGTGTTTGTGTGTGTGTGTCACAGGGTATTTCTTGGACCAGGACAGTTCTTGTGTTACGCAGTGTCCATCTGGCTCCTATGCAAACTCAGCATCTCAGCTGTGTCAGGACTGCTCGCCAAACTGTGAGGCCTGTATAGGCACCAGTGATAACTGCGTCAGCTGCGCCAAAGGCAGCTATAGACTTTTTCTCCACCAGGGTCGCTGCTGGTCTAATTGCCCAGAGTAAGCTGTTGTAATGATGTTTTGTAATGATGGTACTTTTTACTGTAGTTGTCTCTTTATTTCTTGTAAACTGTATCTTGCCGTCACTTGCAGAGGTTTCTTTGGGACAGCTGAGGGTTCATGTGAAGCCTGTGACAGCTCCTGTCTGACATGTGATGGGATCAAGTCACAGTGTCTGTCCTGTGCTGATGGCTACTACTTAGGCAGCGGTATGTGTAGACTTAACTGCTCACTGCGGACGTACCCTGCGGATGATGGAACATGCAGACGCTGTCCACCGCACTGTGACGTTTGCTCAGATGACAGAACCTGTTTCAGTGAGTTGTCATCTTAAAATATCCTTAATTATCCTTAATTTTAAAATATATTCGGATCAAATCCTCAAATCTCTTGTTACCTGTCCTCCATATCATTTTAGAATGCAGTTTCCTCTACTTGATGCTGAATGGTGTGTGTAAAGCTAGTTGTCCCATGGGCTACTATGAGGATATGGAGGAGGGCCGGTGCGGTCAGTGCCATCCTACCTGTGCCAGCTGTTCAGGGCCCTTGGCAGATGACTGTGAGACCTGCTCAACATTTAGCCCAAAACTCTACAAGGGTGCTTGCTCCAAGGTCTGCCTCACTGGTACTTACTATGAAACTGAAGCTTTGGAATGTCAAGGTGAGCCACAACAGTGTCACTTCTGTGTGTTTAAAATGATCACTATCTACCTTTAAAGGTTCAGTGTGTAGAATTTTGTGATATCTAGTAGTGAAGTTGCATGTTGCAGCTGAACACCCCTCACCTCCCCCTCCCCCTCCAAACACTCAAGAGAACCTGTGGCAGCCTTTAGTTGTCATAGACACTCAAAAAGTGTTTAGTTTGTCCAGTCTGGGCTACTGTAAAAAACATGGCGGCCAGAGAAGACCTGCTCCAGATGTTAATATACAGTATTTAAATATAAAGGCCCAAACAACAATTTCTATAATTTTGATAAAACAAACAAGTGAAAACATTGCTAGGATTATTTTTATAATCAATTTCTGCCGATTGATCCCTGTAACATAAATCTTACACACTGAACCATTAAAACATGGCCGTGCTCACTCACACATATCTTTTGATTACGTGCAGAATGCCACCAGACTTGTATGAGCTGCTCCGGCCCAGATGCAAACCAGTGCACACAGTGCGAGAAGGGACTTGTGTTGGATCCAAACACACTGTTGTGTGGCGTGACAGGCGACACAGACTGCCCACCAGGGACCTACCTGCATGATAACCAGTTCACCTGCATGGGTTGCCACCAACACTGCTACTCTTGTGCAGGGCCAGACAACTATGAATGCCAGACATGTCTCGTCCCCAAATACCTACACAGTGAGCTTTGCAGATCTCCATACTATGATAACAGTCTTATAATTATCTCGATGTATGTATGGTATTTGAGACGGAATATGGAATATTTCCTTGTATTTGAAAACATCATTTTTATTTTATCACAGGGCTGCAACATGTGAAAATCTGATTCCTCTCGGAATCCACTGTAGATTTTTCAGACTTGTGTTTGCAGTTGATGGACCTTGAGAACTGGCTAATGAATGATGGCTTTTTTGAGAATGATGGCTTCTGTATCTGTGTGCTGCTTTCCAGACAGGACCTGTGTGAGCGAGTGTCCGGCTGGTTCATACAACACAAGGCAGGAAGCTGATGGACAGGAGCTTGGATTCTGTTTGCCTTGTGAACATGTTTGTTCCACCTGCACTGGGGCATCAGCCAGAGATTGTGTAACTTGTTCTCCGGGACACCTGCGGCTCCTTCATCTCTGTGTCACTCATTGTCCCACAGGGTGATGACTTTTATGATTAACAATTACCCATTCCCCTTATAAATGGTTTTCACACCCCATTCACTGAATCAAAACCAACTTCTCTGCTTCTCCATAATTTTTCTCAGCAGCAGAGAAATGTTTTCTGGAACTATTGTGGCATGATCTAGTTTTGGCATTAATATCAGAGGTGACAGATTTATGGTTGGTTGATAGATCGATAGACAATTTTACATAATAAACGATTCCAAAAAGACATGTATTTATGTTTTTTCAGAAGATAATATTCCCTTTCTTTTCAAGTTCTATTTATTTTGTTGTATTGTGCTTTTTTTTATTTATAGGGTGAAATGGAGTTTTTTTTACAATTTTCAGTTCACCTTATAAATCACATTAAATCTACAAGAATTAAAAAAATGTTGTATGTGTCTGACGTGTTAATACTCAGAAATTGATGCATTTGTTCAGGTATTACAAAGACGGATCCCACTGTGAGAAATGTGACCAGTCCTGTGAGCTGTGTACAGGACCAGGGCCCAATTCCTGCAGAGCATGTCCACCTCCTCTCCTGGAGCTGCAAGGCACCAAGCTGTGTGTTGAGAGCTGCCCTCACCACTTCTATCAGCTCCATGACATGTGCAAACAGTGCCACATGAGCTGTCAGACCTGCATGGGTACATATAAAGGATATTTAGACCTGGCCAAGTAGAAATTTGTCAACAAGAGAAATTTGTCAACAAGAGCAATTTGTGTTACAATTTACATAAGTTGACACTCTATACTTACTGTATATGTGTATTTGCAGATGCCTCACCTCAGAGCTGCCTGACGTGTGACTGGGGCAGCACTCTTAAGGATAAAGTCTGCTATCCACGTTGTGAGGAGGGACGATACTTTTCAGATGAGGTGCAGTCTGAGCTACGAGTCATGTACCATATATTGTTTATTATAATTATTATAACAAAATCTGTGTGTTTCCCTCTAATCAAACCAAATCGCAAAATAACATGCATTAATTTCACCATGGAAAAAAGAGTAAATGCTAAAACAAACAAAAACTGGCTATCCCTGGTTGTTTTTCAGCTTATAATGAATATTTGATGCCATTGAGAAATACTTAAGATCAGATATCAAATCTTTCAGGTGCAGTCAGTGCCTGACTAATATCTAACCCAATGCTCTTTTTCAATCCAGGAAACCTGTGAGCCATGTGACAGCTCATGTTGGCATTGTACTGGCCCCGGAACAGACCAGTGTCTGACTTGTCACCGTGATTCTGCTCTTCACGCTGTGGAGAGCCGCTGTGCCCGCTGCTGTCAGGCTGGAGGGAATGACACTGATTGCTGTGTTTGTGACAGTCGCTCAGGTAGAGTTCTGCCCATCATAAGAAACACAGGATTCTTTGGATACAATTTGCTTAAGCTGTTTTTTCTTTCTAGCTCTGTGTGTGGAGGCCCCCCAACCCAAGTCAGGAGATGACCAGAGAGCAGGTGTGAATATGTCCTCCAGACCTCTGAATCACACCTCAGTCGCCTTACCTATTTCCCTGTTGCTGGCTCTGGCGTTGGCTCTGGCCGTTTTTGCCCTGGTCAGAGCTCACTCTTGGAAAAGGCTTTGCTGGGGCCAGAGCTACGAAAGACTGAGCGGCACTGCCAGTGTCAACATGCCCCACGGTGTACCTGAGCCAGACAGTGGTGATGAGGTAGACGTGGTGTACACCAGCAGAGGTGGATCAGTCTATCGACGCTACAGCTTCATCCATGAGCAGGACACTGATGCAGACCAGGATGTGGATGAGAGCACTTGTCTCAACCAATCTTAAATACATCCAAACTGGAACTGACAGTAAGTGAGGAATGTATTGTGAAGCACACAAATACAAACATTGACAGGTGAATTGAAAATAGTTAGTTAATCCTTAGATGAGAATGTGGTGGTATGTTTCTTCTGTTATTCTGGTGTTCATCCTACAAAGTGCCTGGGTCTTTATTATACACATTCTTAGATGAGGCATTTGTGACTGAGGAAAAGAGATATAAATACATATATTTGTGTATACAGTATGTGTGTACATGGCTTCCTTTTTTACTTTGATATTTATTTGTGAAACAGTGGACGGATGATGTAACTTAAACAACTAAAATCTGTACGACTTGTACATACAAATATAAATGAAATAAAGTCCAACTAATGCGCTCAGTTAAACTTGACTTGTTGCTATTGTGATGTTCTGATTTAGCTCGGACCCCAAAGCAGAGACTTAATACAGGTGTGGATAAATATAAGAGTTTATTGCTCAAAAAGAAGAAACAAGGGGCAGGGAGTGGAGGCAGAGAGCTGGCTGGCTTTTGACTGAAAACCAGTATTTAACAGGTAAAGCAACTAAGGAACTAAATGGGATTATCTGGCAGAGCAGGAGAGTCAAGACCATAATTTCATTGGGAGGTTGATGAGTTGAGCAAGAGCATGTGTGCCTTGTCTTCTGCAGAGAACGATAAGCCAGCCACGCCCCCTGCCACACACATGCCATGCAGGATAAGGATCAGAAAAGGAAGGTGGAGAGAGAACAAAGAGAACTTGCAACAAAACCTTATCAAATCATCATAGCTGTATTCCTTTGACAACTTTAATTGACACACCTAGAGTAAACAGGACTTGGCAGTGTTTGCTGTCATTCCTCTTACAAGCCAGTGTCATTTGTTCGGTCAATAACCTGCAGTGAAGACAGCATCAGCTGTGATCTAAGGAGATGGCTTCTTTAAGGTTGACGCGTCACATGGGCCTTATGTTAAGGAACCTTTGTCTCATCTTTATGGGTATGTTCCTTTCATTTGTCTTTTGGGAAGCTGGCTCTGGCAGGTGGTCATCGGCTGATCTTGTAATACCACAGCAGTTCTATACGGACCTGCCCGTCTGCTTAGCCATCATCAGTGGAGACACAGAGGGGAAGAGGAGAAAATTAAAAGAGCTTTTGGCATCTAGGACGAAGCACAACCTGTTGTCTGCGGATTTCTACCTTAATGTGACAAAGGACTGTCCAGCTTACAAAAAAAAGAGAGGTTTCATTACAGTGCCTTTCAGTGAAGAGGAGAATGATTTTCCCATTGCCTACTCCATGGTGATCCATGAGAAAATTGAAATGTTTGAGCGACTTCTTCGAGCACTTTATGCACCTCAGAACATCTACTGTGTGCACGTGGACCAAAAGTCCTCCAAAGATTTCCGGGAGGCCGTGCAGGCTATTGTTGCCTGTTTCCCCAATGTGTTTATAGCTAGTAAATCAGAGAGTGTGATTTATGCCTCATGGTCCCGTGTGCAGGCAGATCTGAACTGCATGACAGATCTGTTGAAGTCACCCGTAAAGTGGAGGTACCTGCTCAACACATGTGGGACCGACTTCCCGATAAAAACCAATGGAGAGATGGTTAAAGTACTCAAGATTCTAAATGGAAGAAACAGTATGGAGACTGAGGCGGCCAATGACTACAAGAAAGGCCGTTGGCAGTATCATCACAATGTTGCAGACGGTGTCATCAGGACAGATGTGATGAAAAGTCCTCCACCGATTAGCAGCCCGATGTTCACAGGGAATGCCTATGTTGTGGTCTCAAGAGCCTTTGTGACACATGTGATGCAGGACACAGAGGTTCAGAAACTCCTGGAGTGGGTGAAGGACACATACAGCCCTGACGAGCACTTGTGGGCCACTCTACAGAGGATGCCCTCTGTACCCGGATCAACGCCTGCCAACAACAAGTATGATGTAACAGACATGCAGGCCTTCGCTCGTGTGGTGAAGTGGGGCTATTTGGCAGGTGATGTAAAAAATGGAGCTCCGTATCCTCATTGCACTGGTGTTTACAGACGCTCCGTTTGTGTGTATGGAGCTGGTGACCTCCAGTGGCTGCTGAGTCAAAAACACCTTCTTGCAAATAAGTTTGATGTTGAGGTTGACGAGATTGCGATCAGATGTTTGGAGACAGTATTGCGTTTCAGAGCTTCAGGTCTTGACCCACTGCTAACAGATGAATCTTCTACCATTTTGTAATATTAATGATCATTAAAATGTATAATATTAAAGCATTGTCATTAAGAAATGGCCTAGTATAAAATCATCAAGGGTCTTCTACTGGGTTGTCTTAAAAGATTCTGCTCCTGTTGTATTTTCAAAATATTACTTATTGTGATGGGATGTTAACTTTATGAATATATATTTTCAACTTGGTCAAAGTGCACCACACTGCTCATTGTGTTTAGTGAATGAAAATGTGTTTATAAAGTTTTTCAAAATGGGTGGTTCAGATTTGCAAGATGTGCCTAAGCAGATGAACTGTGTTCAAAGTTTTGCCAGCTGTGTGATTGATTCGATAAAGTTGTTTTGCCAGTTGACTCCCAGTCAAACCACATTCACTGCTTCACTGAAGTGAAACAACAGAAACACTTGCGGGAAATTATGTAGAACAAAGTCACACCTCTAACACATGCAGGAACAAGTAATTACCAAGTCATATGAAAATCAGAGCAGTCACAAAAATATATTAATTTCTCTCCTTTGTCACCTTTTGAATATAAATATATTGTGGTGTCTGAAATGCTATGTGTAGTCCTCCCCATAAAAGAAACGTATAATATATATTTAAATGTAATAAAGCAGAGCATGCATCAACCATTTGTAACAAGAGTGCCTTAAATAAAGTGTAGATACAACAGTAACTAGGGAACACTAATACACTAAGTTGGACATGATTCTCCGGCAGGAAGTAAAAAGGATTAAAACCATTTCAGACAGCATGTGGGGAAAATGCTGAAGACCAAGCTGCTTGACACAGAAATTCAGCAATAAGTTCCACATGTAACAGGCAGCACAGTTTCAAAAAGGCACTTTCCTGACGTTCGGATTTAAGTCTCCAGTCATGTCGACCAGAACAAAAACCTAAGAGTGGCTGTGGAACCAAACATTTTTCATCGCTCTCGAAGTGTCAACAGGGGGGTCACTCTGGAACAGCAGCAGCAGCAATCTCCACTTTGCCGTGCATGTCCTGGTCGATCCTGCAGACAGAGTCAACAGATCATCAGATGTCTGCGTCGCTGGGATGCACCATGTCAAACAGGTTTAAGATCATGTATCATCACAGTGACAACAGGCTACTACACTTCCCACAAACACTTTTTATACAATCACATCCTTAAATAAGGGCATTACAGTTCAACCCTTACAAAGGGAGTTCTTCCTCTGTAAGAGAACATTTCTGTAAACATCTCATTTTTTTTGACTGACCAGAGATAATTCTTGAACACATAATAAATAAAATAAAAGTCTGTTTTTCATTCTGAACAACCTTTATTTTTACTTTAAATTAAAACACAAGTGGGTGTTACAAACCATTGTATCATTTGTTTTATTATGATATTCTCATTTCTCTTGAAACCTTTCAAGAGAAATGCAGTTTTCATTATCTGCAGAGCGCACTGCAAACCAAATGGTAATTTTCATACTAACAAGTGTAATTTTTCGTACAGACCTGTAAACTATGGAATGTAATCTATTTTTTTGAATTAGATTAAACCTTTTTGGCTTAAAAATGTCCCTTTTTGTGGATAGTGTAAGTTCATAGACTATATACGTAAAGGTGAAAGACATGTCACCACTTCTTCCTTAGATTAAGCTAAAATATCTCACAAATGGGTGTGGTCAACTTGCACTTTTGACATCATTTGGAGTCAGACTCTGTGCGGTAGTGATCGTAGTGTGGACCCACAGTATCAAGATCCCACTGATACAAGTCACTCTCAGATGTCAATCTATGTTTACCCCATGTTTATATCATCAAATAAAACCAAGCTAACTGCAACAAATTGGCATTTGACACAGACTTTTTAGTTTGGGTTCATGTCCCATTAACTGACATGGAGTAGGCAGGGTTTATGACCTATACTGGGAGATCCTTAGTCCATGCGAATCAGTTTCCTCACAGCATTTCCTCCAACACGACCGTGTCGACTTTGTTGTAATCCTTCTGATCTGAGTTGTTTTGTGATCACTATATTGTTAGATTATCTTCTGTTTAAAAGTCTGTGAATAATATTCTGAAAAGAGCAGCCCTGTAGCTGTAGGGGTAAGATCCCTGTATTTTCTTTACTTTTGGTTGAAATAGGTAAGTTAGTTGAAATGTTTTGCTTGTTGTTTTGGCTGTGCTCTTCCTCGTGCCTTTTCTGCCTGATTTATAAAATAAATCACTTTTGTTTTGGACTGCAAATCTGCCGTGGCACTGGTCATCCTTGGGAGTGGGGAAAGAGGGGAGCCAACTTATGTTATGCTCAGGTTTCTCCTGGGCCGGGCGTAACAACTGAAGTTTGAGACACTGAGACACTTGTGTGGAGTTTTCTGTCCCTGCCAGTGTTTGTTTTCTGTCCCTTCGTTGCACTTCTTCTTACCACATCCCATATGCCTGCCAATCTGCCTGAAATGTATGTTTTCCTTTCCGGGTCTGACTTTCCTTTTCTTTCTCTTCCAGCTTCTCTCTAAGCTGTTGTAGCTGCCTCACCCTGAAACTTCTCCTAGCTGGAACATTTTTTTTAATACCCTGCCTGAGTCCTGAAAATTAAAGAGGCTGAATCACTAAGATGTCTTTGTGTATTTTATTCAGAGCTTCCTGCAACACAGAGTCACAGGAATGTTGATAGAGAACAGTTAGTGCAAGCATCTGTTTAGGGAAACCAAGCCTAGGTCAAACCGGTTCAGAATGGTTTATTGTGGTTGCAACTTGAAGCAAGAGTTAGTTTTTGGAGAACTAATATTCAAGTCAAGGCAAGTCAACTTTATTATCAATAATGCCATATGTGCAGGACATACAGAGAATTGAAAAAGCGTTTCCCTCTAATCCCCGGTGCAAACAGCATTAAACATGAAATATTAAATATTAAAAAAATAAGTAATTAAACGATATAAACAGGCAGTGGCAAATCTAGATGATATAGAGAGTATGAATATGGCAGATATGGCGGGATGAACAGAATGAACGGTATAAATATAAACAGAATTATCAGTGGAATATAAATATAAATATGGCAGATAAAAACAGGATTAAGAGTATAACAGTGCAAACAGTATTGTAAACAGTTGGTGTACAGCAGTTGACTGTGCACAGTGGAATTTGTTTGTAGAGTTTGTATATATACATTTATTTATTTTTTGAGTTTATAATATTGCACCACAAGTGGTTTGGAGTGTATTATTATATAATACAGAATGTTATAATTGTAATGTGTACTAAGTGTAATCTCACTGGGAGACAATTGATTATTAATTATCAAAAGATATTTTTGGTAAGACCCAGCCAGTATAAAGGAGGAGGCTCGAGGTCCCCAAGAGAGAAGTGTGATGATCTGACTGGGAAGAGTCAACTCAGGCAAACAGCAAAGGGCCAAACCCTTAAAGGGACATTGCGTAAGGCAGAGCTGAGTTTTTGTGTTTCAACCAGGTGAACTTTTCATTTAGTTTTGTAGTTTTGTTACCAGTATTATTTTTGTAGTTTCCGTTCTGTCTTTATTTTCTTTAAAAAACATCAGGGTTACGCTATAAATATTTCTGCATGGGGAACACAAGTTTCACTGAAAAAGAAAATAAATACATGTACTGCATTACTGAGCAGGAGAGTCAAGACTATAATTTCATTGGGAGGTTGATGAGTTGAGCAAGAGCATGTGTGCCTTGTCTTCTGCAGAGAACAATAAGCCAGCCACGCCCCCTGCCACACACATGCCATGCAGGATAAGGATCAGAAAAGGAAGGTGGAGAGAGAACAAAGAGAACTTGAAACAAAACCTCATCACATCATCATAGCTGTATTCCTTGGACAACTTTAATTGACACACCTAGAGTAAACAGGACTTGGCAGTGTTTGCTGTCATTCATCTTACAAGCCAGTGTCATTTGTTCGGTCAATAACCTGCAGTGAAGACAGCATCACCTGTGATCTAAGGAGATGGCTTCTTTAAGGTTGACGCGTCACATGGGCCTTATGTTAAGGAACCTTTGTCTCATCTTTATGGGTATGTTCCTTTCATTTGTCTTTTGGGAAGCTGGCTCTGGCAGGTGGTCATCGGCTGATCTTGTAATACCACAGCAGTTCTATACGGACCTGCCCGTCTGCTTAGCCATCATCAGTGGAGACACAGAGGGGAAGAGGAGAAAATTAAAAGAGCTTTTGGCATCTAGGACGAAGCACAACCTGTTGTCTGCGGATTTCTACCTTAATGTGACAAAGGACTGTCCAGCTTACAAAAAAAAGAGAGGTTTCATTACAGTGCCTTTCAGTGAAGAGGAGAATGATTTTCCCATTGCCTACTCCATGGTGATCCATGAGAAAATTGAAATGTTTGAGCGACTTCTTCGAGCACTTTATGCACCTCAGAACATCTACTGTGTGCACGTGGACCAAAAGTCCTCCAAAGATTTCCGGGAGGCCGTGCAGGCTATTGTTGCCTGTTTCCCCAATGTGTTTATAGCTAGTAAATCAGAGAGTGTGATTTATGCCTCATGGTCCCGTGTGCAGGCAGATCTGAACTGCATGACAGATCTGTTGAAGTCACCCGTAAAGTGGAGGTACCTGCTCAACACATGTGGGACCGACTTCCCGATAAAAACCAATGGAGAGATGGTTAAAGTACTCAAGATTCTAAATGGAAGAAACAGTATGGAGACTGAGGCGGCCAATGACTACAAGAAAGGCCGTTGGCAGTATCATCACAATGTTGCAGACGGTGTCATCAGGACAGATGTGATGAAAAGTCCTCCACCGATTAGCAGCCCGATGTTCACAGGGAATGCCTATGTTGTGGTCTCAAGAGCCTTTGTGACACATGTGATGCAGGACACAGAGGTTCAGAAACTCCTGGAGTGGGTGAAGGACACATACAGCCCTGACGAGCACTTGTGGGCCACTCTACAGAGGATGCCCTCTGTACCCGGATCAACGCCTGCCAACAACAAGTATGATGTAACAGACATGCAGGCCTTCGCTCGTGTGGTGAAGTGGGGCTATTTGGCAGGTGATGTAAAAAATGGAGCTCCGTATCCTCATTGCACTGGTGTTTACAGACGCTCCGTTTGTGTGTATGGAGCTGGTGACCTCCAGTGGCTGCTGAGTCAAAAACACCTTCTTGCAAATAAGTTTGATGTTGAGGTTGACGAGATTGCGATCAGATGTTTGGAGACAGTATTGCGTTTCAGAGCTTCAGGTCTTGACCCACTGCTAACAGATGAATCTTCTACCATTTTGTAATATTAATGATCATTAAAATGTATAATATTAAAGCATTGTCATTAAGAAATGGCCTAGTATAAAATCATCAAGGGTCTTCTACTGGGTTGTCTTAAAAGATTCTGCTCCTGTTGTATTTTCAAAATATTACTTATTGTGATGGGATGTTAACTTTATGAATATATATTTTCATCTCATATAGTTTTAGAATGTTCTCAGAATTAAATATGATAGACAATGTGTACAGCAAGGGTTCTTGTGTAACTTCTTTGATGCCTTTATTTAGTATTTCAGTGCTTTGTGGCACCATCTAGAGGATTCTGAGTGAAACTATGTTACCTGAAGTAATTGTGTCATTACAGTTTTTTTCTGAATTGCTAAAACACATTTTCTGGAACTTCCTCTCGTTTTCTCAGTACAGTAAACACAAACACAAAAATTCAAGCTACACTCGCAAAACCTTTGTCTTGTCTTGCAAAAATTCAAAACGATTTAATCTTTACCCAGGACCAAACACTTACATCAGATAACACAAAAAGCCAGCTAATGCATAAACACTACTCAGTAATCATTACACACTACATAAATAAATGCAAAAACACTGCACTCTGAGCATAGCAGGAAAAACAAAATACTGAAAAATGACTTGAAATATTTACTGTAGGATATGTTCACATTCCTGCACCTATGAAAACTTTTATGTAATCAGAAATATCAAGCAAAAGTAAAAAATAACCTGCACTGCACTGCTATAAGCAATGTGCATCATTAATTTTGCCTCAGCATCAAGCCTCTGGGCCGGGTCAGACCACAGGACTTTATACGTCACAGGCAATCGCCTGTCGAATCCAGCCTTGGAGAGATTTTCCTGTTTATAGGAGTTTTAGTTACACACTTTACTGGCTGAGAAATATGGTTCCATTGAGTTTAGGAAGGGGGGTGTATGATGAAAGGCAAACATTGAAAAAACTCTGTTAGTTGATTTACCATTCACATATTCTTTGACCACAGTGAAAGCACATGTCCCAAATGACAACAGAAACAGGAAGCTCTGCACACTCATGACCTCTCTGCTCATGTCAGAGCAAAGCATCCAGATCCGGTAGACCATCCAGAAACATTGATGACGTGTTGTATGATCCTAAAGTAACATGATTGGACACGCGTGTTCAATTTTGATTGGTGGTATGTTTACAATTACAAAATTGTGTTAGTTGTTAAGTTAAATTTTTGGGCCCTGTGTGTGACACCCTTGGTCAAAGTGCACCACACTGCTCATTGTGTTTAGTGAATGAAAATGTGTTTATAAAGTTTTGCAAAATGGGTGATTCAGATTTGCAAAGTGTGCCTAACCAGATGAACTGTGTTCAAAGTTTTGCCAGCCGTGTGATTGATTCGATAAACTTGTTTTGCCAGTTGACAGTTTTGTTAAAAAATGGGGTTCAGTGTTTTTATATACTTAAATCCTGCCACGCATACTCAGGAAATGGTCACTGTATTGCTTTGGTGCTGCTGTATGATTAACTTCATCGTGTTAACACCATTTGAATAAAAAAGGAACTATTTTGAATCAAAATACAAAACAATGTGGTTTAATGGCTCTGTTCTCTTTGACTTTTGGTTCTTTGATGCTGGTCTGAAATAAATGTTATTAGAGCAACAAGTCTTTAAGCTCAAATCACCTTCAGTGCACCAGTGTACTGACAGCTGGATCATGACCAACATATATTCATATATTCAATCAAAACATGAATTCATGTCCAGAAATGTGTCCTGCTCTCTTTAGATTTATAATTAAATGCTGATATCAAATAACCTGCAAGTAATTTGCATTAAAGCTTTTTCTTGAGAGATTTTAGTTTTTCATTGATGATCACTGTTTACATGTCCAGTAGGAACCTCCACCAATCAGGCACCAACATTACACCCAGTCAAACCACATTCACTGCTTCACAGAGCTGAAACAACAGAAACACTTACGGGAAACAATGTAGAACACATTTACACCTTTAACAAATGCAGGAACAAATAATTACCAAGTCTTTTGCAATTTATGTCCCTATTGTATGCTGGAAGAGTCAGACTCATCTAAATCATGTGACTGCAATCTGCCAATTATATTATATAGGAACAGTGATCAAGGTTTCAACTCCATACTCATTTTGCCTTTATTTCAAAATAAAAGTGCAGTTATAACTAATCCAGGATTAACAAATCCAATCTCAAATTGTGATCACGTGACTCAATAACATGGGTGAGAGTAAACAGGATAATTTTAGTCATATGAAGATCAGAGCCAACGAGTAAACTAATGTTAAGACCTACATCTTTGCTTTAGTCTGTTGCTCTCACAAACTTCCTCCCTCAACAAGTCAGAGGGCACATTCAAGTGAAGGGCAAAAAATAAACTTTATTTTCCCCAGGCAGGATTTTATCAGATAACATCAGCAGTGAACAGTGAAAATGGTGCCGTCAAAGCTTCTATGAAATGCCACTCAGTGGGTCAGAGACCGAAAATGCAGTTTAAAATCAGAGCAGTCATAAAAATATATTAATTTCTCTCCTTTGTCACCTTTTGAATATAAATATATATATTTAAATGTAATAAAGCAGAGCATGCATCAACCATTTGTAACAAGAGTGCCTTAAATAAAGTGTAGATACAACAGTAACTAGGGAACACTAATACACTAAGTTGGACATGATTCTCCGGCAGGAAGTAAAAAGGATTAAAACCATTTCAGACAGCATGTGGGGAAAATGCTGAAGACCAAGCTGCTTGACACAGAAATTCAGCAATAAGTTCCACATGTAACAGGCAGCACAGTTTCAAAAAGGCACTTTCCTGACGTTCGGATTTAAGTCTCCAGTCATGTCGACCAGAACAAAAACCTAAGAGTGGCTGTGGAACCAAACATTTTTCATCACTCTCGAAGTGTCAACAGGGGGGTCACTCTGGAACAGCAGCAGCAGCAATCTCCACTTTGCCGTGCATGTCCTGGTCGATCCTGCAGACAGAGTCAACAGATCATCAGATGTCTGCGTCGCTGGGATGCACCATGTCAAACAGGTTTAAGATCATGTATCATCACAGTGACAACAGGCTACTACACTTCCCACAAACACTTTTTATACAATCACATCCTTAAATAAGGGCATTACAGTTCAACCCTTACAAAGGGAGTTCTTCCTCTGTAAGAGAACATTTCTGTAAACATCTCATTTTGTTTGACTGACCAGAGATAATTCTTGAACACATAATAAATAAAATAAAAGTCTGTTTTTCATTCTGAACAACCTTTATTTTCACTTTAAATTAAAACACACGTGGGTGTTACAAACCATTGTATCATTTGTTTTATTATGATATTCTCATTTCTCTTGAAACCTTTCAAGAGAAATGCAGTTTTCATTATCTGCAGAGCGCACTGCAAACCAAATGGTAATTTTCATACTAACAAGTGTAATTTTTCGTACAAACCTGTAAACTATGGAATGTAATCTATTTTTTTGAATTAGATTAAACCTTTTTGGCTTAAAAATGTCCCTTTTTGTGGATAGTGTAAGTTCATAGACTATATACGTAAAGGTGAAAGACATGTCACCACTTCTTCCTTAGATTAAGCTAAAATATCTCACAAATGGGTGTGGTCAACTTGCACTTTTGACATCATTTGGAGTCAGACTCTGTGCGGTAGTGATCGTAGTGTGGACCCACAGTATCAAGATCCCACTGACACAAGTCACTCTCAGATGTCAATCTATGTTTACCCCATGTTTATATCATCAAATAAAACCAAGCTAACTGCAACAAATTGGCATTTGACACAGACTTTTTAGTTTGGGTTCATGTCCCATTAACTGACATGGAGTAGGCAGGGTTTATGACCTATACTGGGAGATCCTTAGTCCATGCGAATCAGTTTCCTCACAGCATTTCCTCCAACACGACCGTGTCGACTTTGTTGTAATCCTTCTGATCTGAGTTGTTTTGTGATCACTATATTGTTAGATTATCTTCTGTTTAAAAGTCTGTGAATAATATTCTGAAAAGAGCAGCCCT